>NW_028128896.1:0-25801 GCF_965231255.1 Vanellus vanellus | reverse complement strand
GGTTCCAGGAGGGCAGTGAGAACCAGCATCACTTTTCCCCGGGGGGCACCTTTGCTGTGGCAGCAAAAGCTGGACGTTTGTCTTTTTTGATCCAGACAGCGCCAAAAGTGAAAAAAGGTGCTTTTGCGGATAGAGTCTCAGGAAAGCAGAGAGGGCCAAATTGTCTGGTGCATTTGAAGGGGTTCCCAGGAGGCAGTGAGAACCAGCATCACTTTTCCCCGCTGGCACCTTTGCTGTGGCAGCAAAAGCTGGACGTTTGTGTTTTTTGCTCCAGACAGCGCCGAAAGAGAAAAAAGGTGCTTTTGAGGATAGAGTCCTCAGGAAAGCAGAGAGGGCCAAATTGTCGGGGCATTTGAAGGGGTTCCAGGAGGCAGTGAGGACCAGCATCACTTTTCCCCGCTGGCACCTTTGCTGTGGCAGCAAAAGCTGGACGTTTGTCTTTTTTGCTCCAGACAGCGCCGAAAGTGAAAAAGGTGCATTTGAGGATAGAGTCCTCAGGAAAGCAGAGAGGGCCAAATTGTCTGGTGCATTTGAAGGGGTTCCAGGAGGCAGTGAGAACCAGCATCACTTTTCCCCGCTGGCACATTTGCTGTGGCAGCAAAAGCTGGACGTTTGTCTTTTTTGCTCCAGACAGCGCCGAAAGTGAAAAAAGGTGCTTTTGAGGATAGAGTCCTCAGGAAAGCAGAGAGGGCCAAATTGTCTGGGGCATTTGAAGGGGTTCCAGGAGGCAGTGAGAACCAGCATCACTTTTCCCCGCTGGCACCTTTGCTGTGGCAGCAAAAGCTGGACGTTTGTCTTTTTTGCTCCAGAGAGCGCCGAAAGTGAAAAAAGGTGCTTTTGAGGATAGAGTCCTCAGGAAAGCAGAGAGGGCCAAATTGTCTGGGGCATTTGAAGGGGTTCCAGGAGGCAGTGAGGACCAGCATCACTTTTCCCCGCTGGCACCTTTGCTGTGGCAGCAAAAGCTGGACGTTTGTCTTTTTTGCTCCAGACAGCGCCGAAAGTGAAAAAAGGTGCATTTGAGGATAGAGTCCTCAGGAAAGCAGAGAGGGCCAAATTGTCTGGTGCATTTGAAGGGGTTCCAGGAGGCAGTGAGAACCAGCATCACTTTTCCCCGCTGGCACCTTTGCTGTGGCAGCAAAAGCTGGACGTTGTCTTTTTTGCTCCAGACAGCGCCGAAAGTGAAAAAAGGTGCATTTGAGGATAGAGTCCTCAGGAAAGCAGAGAGGGCCAAATTGTCTGGGGCATTTGAAGGGGTTCCAGGAGGCAGTGAGAACCAGCATCACTTTCCCCGCTGGCACCTTTGCTGTGGCAGCAAAAGCTGGACGTTTGTCTTTTTTGCTCCAGACAGCGCCGAAAGTGAAAAAAGGTGCTTTTGCGGATAGAGTCCTCAGGAAAGCAGAGAGGGCCAAATTGTCTGGTGCATTTGAAGGGGTTCCAGGAGGCAGTGAGAACCAGCATCACTTTTCCCCGCTGGCACCTTTGCTGTGGCAGCAAAAGCTGGACGTTTGTCTTTTTTGCTCCAGACAGCGCCAAAAGTGAAAAAAGGTGCTTTTGCGGATAGAGTCCTCAGGAAAGCAGAGAGGGCCAAATTGTCTGGTGCATTTGAAGGGGTTCCAGGAGGCAGTGAGGACCAGCATCACTTTTCCCCGCTGGCACCTTTGCTGTGGCAGCAAAAAGCTGGACGTTTGTCTTTTTTGCTCCAGACAGCGCCGAAAGTGAAGAAAGGTGCTTTTGAGGATAGAGTCCTCAGGAAAGCAGAGAGGGCCAAATTGTCTGGGGCATTTGAAGGGGTTCCAGGAGGCAGTGAGAACCAGCATCACTTTTCCCCGCTGGCACCTTTGCTGTGGCAGCAAAAGCTGGACGTTTGTCTTTTTTGCTCCAGACAGCGCCGAAAGTGAAGAAAGGTGCTTTTGAGGATAGAGTCCTCAGGAAAGCAGAGAGGGCCAAATTGTCTGGTGCATTTGAAAGGGGTTCCAGGAGGCAGTGAGAACCAGCATCACTTTTCCCCGCTGGCACCTTGCTGTGGCAGCAAAAGCTGGATGTTTGTCTTTTTTGCTCCAGACAGCGCCGAAAGTGAAAAAAGGTGCATTTGAGGATAGAGTCCTCAGGAAAGCAGAGAGGGCCAAATTGTCTGGTGCATTTGAAGGGGTTCCAGGAGGCAGTGAGAACCAGCATCACTTTTCCCGCTGGCACCTTTGCTGTGGCAGCAAAAGCTGGACGTTTGTCTTTTTTGCTCCAGAGAGCGCCGAAAGTGAAAAAAGGTGCTTTTGAGGATAGACTCCTCAGGAAAGCAGAGAGGGCCAAATTGTCTGGGGCATTTGAAGGGGTTCCAGGAGGCAGTGAGGACCAGCATCACTTTTCCCCGCTGGCACCTTTGCTGTGGCAGCAAAAGCTGGACGTTTGTCTTTTTTGCTCCAGAGAGCGCCAAAAGTGAAAAAAGGTGCTTTTGAGGATAGACTCCTCAGGAAAGCAGAGAGGGCCAAATTGTCTGGGGCATTTGAAGGGGTTCCAGGAGGCAGTGAGGACCAACATCACTTTTCCCCGCTGGCACCTTTGCTGTGGCAGCAAAAGCTGGACGTTTGTCTTTTTTGCTCCAGACAGCGCCGAAAGTGAAATAGGTGCTTTTGCGGGATAGAGTCCTCAGGAAAGCAGAGAGGGCCAAATTGTCTGGTGCATTTGAAGGGGTTCCAGGAGGCAGTGAGGACCAGCATCACTTTTCCCCGCTGGCACCTTTGCTGTGGCAGCAAAAGCTGGACGTTTGTCTTTTTTGCTCCAGACAGCGCCGAAAGTGAAAAAAGGTGCTTTTGCGGATAGAGTCCTCAGGAAAGCAGAGAGGGCCAAATTGTCTGGGGCATTTGAAGGGGGTTCCAGGAGGCAGTGAGGACCAGCATCACTTTTCCCCGCTGGCACCTTTGCTGTGGCAGCAAAAGCTGGACGTTTGTCTTTTTTGCTCCAGAGAGTGCCAAAAGTGAAAAAAGGTGCTTTTGCGGATAGAGTCCTCAGGAAAGCAGAGAGGGCCAAATTGTCTGGTGCATTTGAAGGGGTTCCAGGAGGCAGTGAGAACCAGCATCACTTTTCCCCGCTGGCACCTTTGCTGTGGCAGCAAAAGCTGGACGTTTGTCTTTTTTGCTCCAGACAGCGCCGAAAGTGAAAAAAGGTTCATTTGAGGATAGAGTCCTCAGGAAAGCAGAGAGGGCCAAATTGTCTGGTGCATTTGAAGGGGTTCCAGGAGGCAGTGAGGACCAGCATCACTTTTCCCCGCTGGCACCTTTGCTGTGGCAGCAAAAGCTGGACGTTTGTCTTTTTTGCTCCAGACAGCGCCGAAAGTGAAATAGGTGCTTTTGCGGATAGAGTCCTCAGGAAAGCAGAGAGGGCCAAATTGTCTGGGGCATTTGAAGGGGTTCCAGGAGGCAGTGAGGACCAGCATCACTTTTCCCCGCTGGCACCTTTGCTGTGGCAGCAAAAGCTGGACGTTTGTCTTTTTTGCTCCAGACAGCGCCGAAAGTGAAAAAAGGTGCTTTTGCGGATAGAGTCCTCAGGAAAGCAGAGAGGGCCAAATTGTCTGGGGCATTTGAAGGGGTTCCAGGAGGCAGTGAGGACCAGCATCACTTTTCCCCGCTGGCACCTTTGCTGTGGCAGCAAAAGCTGGACGTTTGTCTTTTTTGCTCCAGAGAGTGCCAAAAGTGAAAAAGGTGCTTTTGCGGATAGAGTCCTCAGGAAAGCAGAGAGGGCCAAATTGTCTGGTGGCATTTGAAGGGGTTCCAGGAGGCAGTGAGAACCAGCATCACTTTTCCCCGCTGGCACCTTTGCTGTGGCAGCAAAAGCTGGACGTTTGTCTTTTTTGCTCCAGACAGCGCCGAAAGTGAAAAAAGGTTCATTTGAGGATAGAGTCCTCAGGAAGCAGAGAGGGCCAAATGTTCTGGGTGCATTTGAAGGGGTTCCAGGAGGCAGTGAGGACCAGCATCACTTTTCCCCGCTGGCACCTTTGCTGTGGCAGCAAAAGCTGGACGTTTGTCTTTTTTGCTCCAGACAGCGCCGAAAGTGAAAAAAGGTGCATTTGAGGATAGAGTCCTCAGAGAAAGCAGAGAGGGCCAAATTGTCTGGGGCATTTGAAGGGGTTCCAGGAGGCAGTGAGGACCAGCATCACTTTTCCCCGCTGGCACCTTTGCTGTGGCAGCAAAAGCTGGACGTTTGTCTTTTTTGCTCCAGAGAGCGCCAAAAGTGAAAAAAGGTGCTTTTGCGGATAGAGTCTTCAGGAAAGCAGAGAGGGCCAAATTGTCTGGTGCATTTGAAGGGGTTCCAGGAGGCAGTGAGAACCAGCATCACTTTTCCCCGCTGGCACCTTTGCTGTGGCAGCAAAAGCTGGACGTTTGTCTTTTTTGCTCCAGAGAGCGCCGAAAGTGAAAAAAGGTGCATTTGAGGATAGAGTCCTCAGGAAAGCAGAGAGGGCCAAATTGTCTGGTGCATTTGAAGGGGTTCCAGGAGGCAGTGAGAACCAGCATCACTTTTCCCCGCTGGCACCTTTGCTGTGGCAGCAAAAGCTGGACGTTTGTCTTTTTTGCTCCAGAGAGCGCCGAAAGTGAAAAAAGGTGCTTTTGAGGATAGAGTCCTCAGGAAAGCAGAGAGGGGCCAAATTGTCTGGGGCATTTGAAGGGGTTCCAGGAGGCAGTGAGAACCAGCATCACTTTTCCCCGGGGGCACCTTTGCTGTGGCAGCAAAAGCTGGACGTTTGTCTTTTTTGATCCAGACAGCGCCAAAAGTGAAAAAAGGTGCTTTTGCGGATAGAGTCCTCAGGAAAGCAGAGAGGGCCAAATTGTCTGGTGCATTTGAAGGGGTTCCAGGAGGCAGTGAGAACCAGCATCACTTTTCCCCGCTGGCACCTTGCTGTGGCAGCAAAAGCTGGACGTTTGTGTTTTTTGCTCCAGACAGCGCCGAAAGAGAAAAAAGGTGCTTTTGAGGATAGAGTCCTCAGGAAAGCAGAGAGGGCCAAATTGTCCGGGGCATTTGAAGGGTTCCAGGAGGCAAGTGAGGACCAGCATCACTTTTCCCCGCTGGCACCTTTGCTGTGGCAGCAAAAGCTGGACGTTTGTCTTTTTTGCTCCAGACAGCGCGAAAGTGAAAAAGGTGCATTTGAGGATAGAGTCCTCAGGAAAGCAGAGAGGGGCCAAATTGTCTGGTGCATTTGAAGGGGTTCCAGAGGCAGTGAGAAACCAGCATCACTTTTTCCCCGCTGGCACATTTGCTGTGGCAGCAAAAGCTGGACGTTTGTCTTTTTTGCTCCAGACAGCGCCGAAAGTGAAAAAGGTGCTTTTGAGGATAGAGTCCTCAGGAAAGCAGAGAGGGCCAAATTGTCTGGGGCATTTGAAGGTTCCAGGAGGCAGTGAGAACCAGCATCACTTTTCCCCGCTGGCACCTTTGCTGTGGCAGCAAAAGCTGGACGTTTGTCTTTTTTGCTCCAGAGAGCGCCGAAAGTGAAAAAAGGTGCTTTTGAGGATAGAGTCCTCAGGAAAGCAGAGAGGGCCAAATTGTCTGGGGCATTTGAAGGGGTTCCAGGAGGCAGTGAGGACCAGCATCACTTTTCCCCGCTGGCACCTTTGCTGTGGCAGCAAAAGCTGGACGTTTGTCTTTTGCTCCAGACAGCGCCGAAAGTGAAAAAAGGTGCATTTGAGGATAGAGTCCGGCCAAATTGTCTGGGGCATTTGAAGGGGTTCCAGGAGGCAGTGAGAAGCAGCATCACTTTTCCCCCGCTGGCACCTTTGCTGTGGCAGCAAAAGCTGGACGTTTGTCTTTTTTGCTCCAGAGAGCGCCAAAAGTGAAAAAAGTTGCTTTTGCGGATAGAGTCCTCAGGAAAGCAGAGAGGGCCAAATTGTCTGGGGCATTTGAAGGGGTTCCAGGAGGCAGTGAGGACCAGCATCACTTTTCCCCGCTGGCACCTTTGCTGTGGCAGCAAAAGCTGGACGTTTGTCTTTTTTGCTCCAGAGAGCGCCAAAAGTGAAAAAAAGGTGCTTTTGCGGATAGAGTCCTCAGGAAAGCAGAGAGGGCCAAATTGTCTGGGGCATTTGAAGGGGTTCCAGGAGGCAGTGAGGACCAGCATCACTTTTCCCCGGTGGCACCTTTGCTGTGGCAGGCAAAAGCTGGACATTTGTGTTTTTTTGCTCCAGAGAGCGCCGAAAGTGAAAAAAGGTGCTTTTGCGGATAGAGTCCTCAGGAAAGCAGAGAGGGCCAAATTGTCTGGTGCATTTGAAGGGGTTCCAGGAGGCAGTGAGAACCAGCATCACTTTTCCCCGGTGGCACATTTGCTGTGGCAGCAAAAGCTGGACGTTTGTCTTTTTTGCTCCAGACAGCGCCGAAAGTGAAAAAAAGGTGCTTTTGAGGATAGAGTCCTCAGGAAAGCAGAGAGGGCCAAATTGTCTGGTGCATTTGAAGGGGTTCCAGGAGGCAGTGAGGACCAGCATCACTTTTCCCGGGTGGCACCTTTGCTGTGGCAGCAAAAGCTGGACGTTTGTCTTTTTTTGCTCCAGAGAGCGCCAAAAAGTGAAAAAAGGTGCTTTTGCGGATAGAGTCCTCAGGAAAGCAGAGAGGGCCAAATTGTCTGGTGCATTTGAAGGGGTTCCAGGAGGCAGTGAGGACCAGCATCACTTTTCCCCGCTGGCACCTTTGCTGTGGCAGCAAAAGCTGGACGTTTGTCTTTTTTGCTCCAGAGAGCGCCGAAAGTGAAAAAAGGTGCTTTTGAGGATAGAGTCCTCAGGAAAGCAGAGAGGGCCAAATTGTCTGGTGCATTTGAAGGGGTTCCAGGAGGCAGTGAGAACCAGCATCACTTTTTCCCCGCTGGCACCTTTGCTGTGGCAGCAAAAGCTGGGACGTTTGTCTTTTTTGCTCCAGACAGCGCCAAAAGAGAAAAAAGGTGCTTTTGCGGATAGAGTCCTCAGGAAGCAGAGAGGGCCAAATTGTCTGGTGCATTTGAAGGGGTTCCAGGAGGCAGTGAGAACCAGCATCACTTTTCCCCGGTGGCACATTTGCTGTGGCAGCAAAAGCTGGACGTTTGTCTTTTTTGCTCCAGACAGCGCCGAAAGTGAAAAAAGGTGCTTTTGAGGATAGAGTCCTCAGGAAAGCAGAGAGGGCCAAATTGTCTGGTGCATTTGAAGGGGTTCCAGGAGGCAGTGAGGACCAGCATCACTTTTCCCGGGTGGCACCTTTGCTGTGGCAGCAAAAGCTGGACGTTTGTCTTTTTTGCTCCAGAGAGCGCCAAAAGTGAAAAAAGGTGCTTTTGCGGATAGAGTCCTCAGGAAAGCAGAGAGGGCCAAATTGTCTGGTGCATTTGAAGGGGTTCCAGGAGGCAGTGAGAACCAGCATCACTTTTCCCCGCTGGCACCTTTGCTGTGGCAGCAAAAGCTGGACGTTTGTCTTTTTTGCTCCAGAGAGCGCCGAAAGTGAAAAAAGGTGCATTTGAGGATAGAGTCCTCAGGAAAGCAGAGAGGGCCAAATTGTCTGGTGCATTTGAAGGGGTTCCAGGAGGCAGTGAGAACCAGCATCACTTTTCCCCGCTGGCACCTTTGCTGTGGCAGCAAAAGCTGGACGTTTGTCTTTTTTGCTCCAGAGAGCGCCGAAAGTGAAAAAAGGTGCTTTTGAGGATAGAGTCCTCAGGAAAGCAGAGAGGGCCAAATTGTCTGGGGCATTTGAAGGGGTTCCAGGAGGCAGTGAGAACCAGCATCACTTTTCCCCGCTGGCACCTTTGCTGTGGCAGCAAAAGCTGGACGTTTGTGTTTTTTGCTCCAGAGAGCGCCGAAAGTGAAGAAAGGTGCTTTTGAGGATAGAGTCCTCAGGAAAGCAGAGAGGGCCAAATTGTCTGGTGCATTTGAAGGGGTTCCAGGAGGCAGTGAGAAGCAGCATCACTTTTCCCCGCTGGCACCTTTGCTGTGGCAGCAAAAGCTGGACGTTTGTCTTTTTTGCTCCAGACAGCGCCGAAAGTGAAAAAAGGTGCATTTGAGGATAGAGTCCTCAGGAAAGCAGAGAGGGCCAAATTGTCTGGTGCATTTGAAGGGGTTCCAGGAGGCAGTGAGGACCAGCATCACTTTTCCCCGCTGGCACCTTTGCTGTGGCAGCAAAAGCTGGACGTTTGTCTTTTTTGCTCCAGAGAGCGCCGAAAGTGAAAAAAGGTGCTTTTGAGGATAGAGTCCTCAGGAAAGCAGAGAGGGCCAAATTGTCTGGGGCATTTGAAGGGGTTCCAGGAGGCAGTGAGAACCAGCATCACTTTTCCCCGCTGGCACCTTTGCTGTGGCAGCAAAAGCTGGACGTTTGTGTTTTTTGCTCCAGAGAGCGCCAAAAGTGAAAAAAGGTGCTTTTGCGGATAGAGTCCTCAGGAAAGCAGAGAGGGCCAAATTGTCTGGTGCATTTGAAGGGGTTCCAGGAGGCAGTGAGAACCAGCATCACTTTTCCCCGCTGGCACCTTTGCTGTGGCAGCAAAAGCTGGACGTTTGTCTTTTTTGCTCCAGAGAGCGCCGAAAGTGAAAAAAGGTTCATTTGAGGATAGAGTCCTCAGGAAAGCAGAGAGGGCCAAATTGTCTGGTGCATTTGAAGGGGTTCCAGGAGGCAGTGAGGACCAGCATCACTTTTCCCCGCTGGCACCTTTGCTGTGGCAGCAAAAGCTGGACGTTTGTCTTTTTTGCTCCAGACAGCGCCGAAAGTGAAAAAAGGTGCATTTGAGGATAGAGTCCTCAGGAAAGCAGAGAGGGCCAAATTGTCTGGTGCATTTGAAGGGGTTCCAGGAGGCAGTGAGGACCAGCATCACTTTTCCCCGCTGGCACCTTTGCTGTGGCAGCAAAAGCTGGACGTTTGTCTTTTTTGCTCCAGAGAGCGCCAAAAGTGAAAAAAGGTGCTTTTGCGGATAGAGTCTTCAGGAAAGCAGAGAGGGCCAAATTGTCTGGTGCATTTGAAGGGGTTCCAGGAGGCAGTGAGAACCAGCATCACTTTTCCCCGCTGGCACCTTTGCTGTGGCAGCAAAAGCTGGACGTTTGTCTTTTTTGCTCCAGAGAGCGCCGAAAGTGAAAAAAGGTGCATTTGAGGATAGAGTCCTCAGGAAAGCAGAGAGGGCCAAATTGTCTGGTGCATTTGAAGGGGTTCCAGGAGGCAGTGAGAACCAGCATCACTTTTCCCCGCTGGCACCTTTGCTGTGGCAGCAAAAGCTGGACGTTTGTCTTTTTTGCTCCAGAGAGCGCCGAAAGTGAAAAAAGGTGCTTTTGAGGATAGAGTCCTCAGGAAAGCAGAGAGGGCCAAATTGTCTGGGGCATTTGAAGGGGTTCCAGGAGGCAGTGAGGACCAGCATCACTTTTCCCCGCTGGCACCTTTGCTGTGGCAGCAAAAGCTGGACGTTTGTCTTTTTTGCTCCAGAGAGCGCCGAAAGTGAAAAAAGGTGCTTTTGCGGATAGAGTCCTCAGGAAAGCAGAGAGGGCCAAATTGTCTGGTGCATTTGAAGGGGTTCCAGGAGGCAGTGAGAACCAGCATCACTTTTCCCCGCTGGCACCTTTGCTGTGGCAGCAAAAGCTGGACGTTTGTGTTTTTTGCTCCAGACAGCGCCGAAAGAGAAAAAAGGTGCTTTTGAGGATAGAGTCCTCAGGAAAGCAGAGAGGGCCAAATTGTCCGGGGCATTTGAAGGGGTTCCAGGAGGCAGTGAGGACCAGCATCACTTTTCCCCGCTGGCACCTTTGCTGTGGCAGCAAAAGCTGGACGTTTGTCTTTTTTGCTCCAGACAGCGCCGAAAGTGAAAAAAGGTGCATTTGAGGATAGAGTCCTCAGGAAAGCAGAGAGGGCCAAATTGTCTGGTGCATTTGAAGGGGTTCCAGGAGGCAGTGAGGACCAACATCACTTTTCCCCGCTGGCACCTTTGCTGTGGCAGCAAAAGCTGGACGTTTGTCTTTTTTGCTCCAGACAGCGCCGAAAGTGAAATAGGTGCTTTTGCGGATAGAGTCCTCAGGAAAGCAGAGAGGGCCAAATTGTCTGGTGCATTTGAAGGGGTTCCAGGAGGCAGTGAGGACCAGCATCACTTTTCCCCGCTGGCACCTTTGCTGTGGCAGCAAAAGCTGGACGTTTGTCTTTTTTGCTCCAGACAGCGCCGAAAGTGAAAAAAGGTGCTTTTGCGGATAGAGTCCTCAGGAAAGCAGAGAGGGCCAAATTGTCTGGGGCATTTGAAGGGGTTCCAGGAGGCAGTGAGGACCAGCATCACTTTTCCCCGCTGGCACCTTTGCTGTGGCAGCAAAAGCTGGACGTTTGTCTTTTTTGCTCCAGAGAGTGCCAAAAGTGAAAAAAGGTGCTTTTGCGGATAGAGTCCTCAGGAAAGCAGAGAGGGCCAAATTGTCTGGTGCATTTGAAGGGGTTCCAGGAGGCAGTGAGAACCAGCATCACTTTTCCCCGCTGGCACCTTTGCTGTGGCAGCAAAAGCTGGACGTTTGTCTTTTTTGCTCCAGACAGCGCCGAAAGTGAAAAAAGGTTCATTTGAGGATAGAGTCCTCAGGAAAGCAGAGAGGGCCAAATTGTCTGGTGCATTTGAAGGGGTTCCAGGAGGCAGTGAGGACCAGCATCACTTTTCCCCGCTGGCACCTTTGCTGTGGCAGCAAAAGCTGGACGTTTGTCTTTTTTGCTCCAGACAGCGCCGAAAGTGAAAAAAGGTGCATTTGAGGATAGAGTCCTCAGGAAAGCAGAGAGGGCCAAATTGTCTGGGGCATTTGAAGGGGTTCCAGGAGGCAGTGAGGACCAGCATCACTTTTCCCCGCTGGCACCTTTGCTGTGGCAGCAAAAGCTGGACGTTTGTCTTTTTTGCTCCAGAGAGCGCCAAAAGTGAAAAAAGGTGCTTTTGCGGATAGAGTCTTCAGGAAAGCAGAGAGGGCCAAATTGTCTGGTGCATTTGAAGGGGTTCCAGGAGGCAGTGAGAACCAGCATCACTTTTCCCCGCTGGCACCTTTGCTGTGGCAGCAAAAGCTGGACGTTTGTCTTTTTTGCTCCAGAGAGCGCCGAAAGTGAAAAAAGGTGCATTTGAGGATAGAGTCCTCAGGAAAGCAGAGAGGGCCAAATTGTCTGGTGCATTTGAAGGGGTTCCAGGAGGCAGTGAGAACCAGCATCACTTTTCCCCGCTGGCACCTTTGCTGTGGCAGCAAAAGCTGGACGTTTGTCTTTTTTGCTCCAGAGAGCGCCGAAAGTGAAAAAAGGTGCTTTTGAGGATAGAGTCCTCAGGAAAGCAGAGAGGGCCAAATTGTCTGGGGCATTTGAAGGGGTTCCAGGAGGCAGTGAGAACCAGCATCACTTTTCCCCGGGGGCACCTTTGCTGTGGCAGCAAAAGCTGGACGTTTGTCTTTTTTGATCCAGACAGCGCCAAAAGTGAAAAAAGGTGCTTTTGCGGATAGAGTCCTCAGGAAAGCAGAGAGGGCCAAATTGTCTGGTGCATTTGAAGGGGTTCCAGGAGGCAGTGAGAACCAGCATCACTTTTCCCCGCTGGCACCTTTGCTGTGGCAGCAAAAGCTGGACGTTTGTGTTTTTTGCTCCAGACAGCGCCGAAAGAGAAAAAAGGTGCTTTTGAGGATAGAGTCCTCAGGAAAGCAGAGAGGGCCAAATTGTCCGGGGGCATTTGAAGGGGTTCCAGGAGGCAGTGAGGACCAGCATCACTTTTCCCGCTGGCACCTTTGCTGTGGCAGCAAAAGCTGGGACGTTTGTCTTTTTTGCTCCAGACAGCGCCGAAAGTGAAAAAAGGTGCATTTGAGGATAGAGTCCTCAGGAAAGCAGAGAGGGCCAAATTGTCTGGTGCATTTGAAGGGGTTCCAGGAGGCAGTGAGAACAGCATCACTTTTCCCCGCTGGCACATTTGCTGTGGCAGCAAAAGCTGGACGTTTGTCTTTTTTGCTCCAGACAGCGCCGAAAGTGAAAAAAGGTGCTTTTTGAGGATAGAGTCCTCAGGAAAGCAGAGAGGGCCAAATTGTCTGGGGCATTTGAAGGGGTTCCAGGAGGCAGTGAGAACCAGCATCACTTTTCCCCGCTGGCACCTTTGCTGTGGCAGCAAAAGCTGGACGTTTGTCTTTTTTGCTCCAGAGAGCGCCGAAAGTGAAAAAAGGTGCTTTTGAGGATAGAGTCCTCAGGAAAGCAGAGAGGGCCAAATTGTCTGGGGCATTTGAAGGGTTCCAGGAGGCAGTGAGGACCAGCATCACTTTTCCCCGCTGGCACCTTTGCTGTGGCAGCAAAAGCTGGACGTTTGTCTTTTTTGCTCCAGACAGCGCCGAAAGTGAAAAAAGGTGCATTTGAGGATAGAGTCCTCAGGAAAGCAGAGAGGGCCAAATTGTCTGGTGCATTTGAAGGGGTTCCAGGAGGCAGTGAGAACCAGCATCACTTTTCCCCGCTGGCACCTTTGCTGTGGCAGCAAAAGCTGGACGTTTGTCTTTTTTGCTCCAGACAGCGCCGAAAGTGAAAAAAGGTGCATTTGAGGATAGAGTCCTCAGGAAAGCAGAGAGGGCCAAATTGTCTGGGGCATTTGAAGGGGTTCCAGGAGGCAGTGAGAACCAGCATCACTTTTCCCCGCTGGCACCTTTGCTGTGGCAGCAAAAGCTGGACGTTTGTCTTTTTTGCTCCAGACAGCGCCGAAAGTGAAAAAAGGTGCTTTTGCGGATAGAGTCCTCAGGAAAGCAGAGAGGGCCAAATTGTCTGGTGCATTTGAAGGGGTTCCAGGAGGCAGTGAGAACCAGCATCACTTTTCCCCGCTGGCACCTTTGCTGTGGCAGCAAAAGCTGGACGTTTGTCTTTTTTGCTCCAGACAGCGCCAAAAGTGAAAAAAGGTGCTTTTGCGGATAGAGTCCTCAGGAAAGCAGAGAGGGCCAAATTGTCTGGTGCATTTGAAGGGGTTCCAGGAGGCAGTGAGGACCAGCATCACTTTTCCCCGCTGGCACCTTTGCTGTGGCAGCAAAAGCTGGACGTTTGTCTTTTTTGCTCCAGACAGCGCCGAAAGTGAAGAAAGGTGCTTTTGAGGATAGAGTCCTCAGGAAAGCAGAGAGGGCCAAATTGTCTGGGGCATTTGAAGGGGTTCCAGGAGGCAGTGAGAACCAGCATCACTTTTCCCCGCTGGCACCTTTGCTGTGGCAGCAAAAGCTGGACGTTTGTCTTTTTTGCTCCAGACAGCGCCGAAAGTGAAGAAAGGTGCTTTTGAGGATAGAGTCCTCAGGAAAGCAGAGAGGGCCAAATTGTCTGGTGCATTTGAAGGGGTTCCAGGAGGCAGTGAGAACCAGCATCACTTTTCCCCGCTGGCACCTTTGCTGTGGCAGCAAAAGCTGGATGTTTGTCTTTTTTGCTCCAGACAGCGCCGAAAGTGAAAAAAGGTGCATTTGAGGATAGAGTCCTCAGGAAAGCAGAGAGGGCCAAATTGTCTGGTGCATTTGAAGGGGTTCCAGGAGGCAGTGAGAACCAGCATCACTTTTCCCCGCTGGCACCTTTGCTGTGGCAGCAAAAGCTGGACGTTTGTCTTTTTTGCTCCAGAGAGCGCCGAAAGTGAAAAAAGGTGCTTTTGAGGATAGACTCCTCAGGAAAGCAGAGAGGGCCAAATTGTCTGGGGCATTTGAAGGGGTTCCAGGAGGCAGTGAGGACCAGCATCACTTTTCCCCGCTGGCACCTTTGCTGTGGCAGCAAAAGCTGGACGTTTGTCTTTTTTGCTCCAGAGAGCGCCAAAAGTGAAAAAAGGTGCTTTTGAGGATAGACTCCTCAGGAAAGCAGAGAGGGCCAAATTGTCTGGGGCATTTGAAGGGGTTCCAGGAGGCAGTGAGGACCAACATCACTTTTCCCCGCTGGCACCTTTGCTGTGGCAGCAAAAGCTGGACGTTTGTCTTTTTTGCTCCAGACAGCGCCGAAAGTGAAATAGGTGCTTTTGCGGATAGAGTCCTCAGGAAAGCAGAGAGGGCCAAATTGTCTGGTGCATTTGAAGGGGTTCCAGGAGGCAGTGAGGACCAGCATCACTTTTCCCCGCTGGCACCTTTGCTGTGGCAGCAAAAGCTGGACGTTTGTCTTTTTTGCTCCAGACAGCGCCGAAAGTGAAAAAAGGTGCTTTTGCGGATAGAGTCCTCAGGAAAGCAGAGAGGGCCAAATTGTCTGGGGCATTTGAAGGGGTTCCAGGAGGCAGTGAGGACCAGCATCACTTTTCCCCGCTGGCACCTTTGCTGTGGCAGCAAAAGCTGGACGTTTGTCTTTTTTGCTCCAGAGAGTGCCAAAAGTGAAAAAAGGTGCTTTTGCGGATAGAGTCCTCAGGAAAGCAGAGAGGGCCAAATTGTCTGGTGCATTTGAAGGGGTTCCAGGAGGCAGTGAGAACCAGCATCACTTTTCCCCGCTGGCACCTTTGCTGTGGCAGCAAAAGCTGGACGTTTGTCTTTTTTGCTCCAGACAGCGCCGAAAGTGAAAAAAGGTTCATTTGAGGATAGAGTCCTCAGGAAAGCAGAGAGGGCCAAATTGTCTGGTGCATTTGAAGGGGTTCCAGGAGGCAGTGAGGACCAGCATCACTTTTCCCCGCTGGCACCTTTGCTGTGGCAGCAAAAGCTGGACGTTTGTCTTTTTTGCTCCAGACAGCGCCGAAAGTGAAAAAAGGTGCATTTGAGGATAGAGTCCTCAGGAAAGCAGAGAGGGCCAAATTGTCTGGGGCATTTGAAGGGGTTCCAGGAGGCAGTGAGGACCAGCATCACTTTTCCCCGCTGGCACCTTTGCTGTGGCAGCAAAAGCTGGACGTTTGTCTTTTTTGCTCCAGAGAGCGCCAAAAGTGAAAAAAGGTGCTTTTGCGGATAGAGTCTTCAGGAAAGCAGAGAGGGCCAAATTGTCTGCTGCATTTGAAGGGGTTCCAGGAGGCAGTGAGAACCAGCATCACTTTTCCCCGCTGGCACCTTTGCTGTGGCAGCAAAAGCTGGACGTTTGTCTTTTTTGCTCCAGAGAGCGCCGAAAGTGAAAAAAGGTGCATTTGAGGATAGAGTCCTCAGGAAAGCAGAGAGGGCCAAATTGTCTGGTGCATTTGAAGGGGTTCCAGGAGGCAGTGAGAACCAGCATCACTTTTCCCCGCTGGCACCTTTGCTGTGGCAGCAAAAGCTGGACGTTTGTCTTTTTTGCTCCAGAGAGCGCCGAAAGTGAAAAAAGGTGCTTTTGAGGATAGAGTCCTCAGGAAAGCAGAGAGGGCCAAATTGTCTGGGGCATTTGAAGGGGTTCCAGGAGGCAGTGAGAACCAGCATCACTTTTCCCCGGGGGCACCTTTGCTGTGGCAGCAAAAGCTGGACGTTTGTCTTTTTTGATCCAGACAGCGCCAAAAGTGAAAAAAGGTGCTTTTGCGGATAGAGTCCTCAGGAAAGCAGAGAGGGCCAAATTGTCTGGTGCATTTGAAGGGGTTCCAGGAGGCAGTGAGAACCAGCATCACTTTTCCCCGCTGGCACCTTTGCTGTGGCAGCAAAAGCTGGACGTTTGTGTTTTTTGCTCCAGACAGCGCCGAAAGAGAAAAAAGGTGCTTTTGAGGATAGAGTCCTCAGGAAAGCAGAGAGGGCCAAATTGTCCGGGGCATTTGAAGGGGTTCCAGGAGGCAGTGAGGACCAGCATCACTTTTCCCCGCTGGCACCTTTGCTGTGGCAGCAAAAGCTGGACGTTTGTCTTTTTTGCTCCAGACAGCGCCGAAAGTGAAAAAAGGTGCATTTGAGGATAGAGTCCTCAGGAAAGCAGAGAGGGCCAAATTGTCTGGTGCATTTGAAGGGGTTCCAGGAGGCAGTGAGAACCAGCATCACTTTTCCCCGCTGGCACATTTGCTGTGGCAGCAAAAGCTGGACGTTTGTCTTTTTTGCTCCAGACAGCGCCGAAAGTGAAAAAAGGTGCTTTTGAGGATAGAGTCCTCAGGAAAGCAGAGAGGGCCAAATTGTCTGGGGCATTTGAAGGGGTTCCAGGAGGCAGTGAGAACCAGCATCACTTTTCCCCGCTGGCACCTTTGCTGTGGCAGCAAAAGCTGGACGTTTGTCTTTTTTGCTCCAGAGAGCGCCGAAAGTGAAAAAAGGTGCTTTTGAGGATAGAGTCCTCAGGAAAGCAGAGAGGGCCAAATTGTCTGGGGCATTTGAAGGGGTTCCAGGAGGCAGTGAGGACCAGCATCACTTTTCCCCGCTGGCACCTTTGCTGTGGCAGCAAAAGCTGGACGTTTGTCTTCTTTGCTCCAGACAGCGCCGAAAGTGAAAAAAGGTGCATTTGAGGATAGAGTCCTCAGGAAAGCAGAGAGGGCCAAATTGTCTGGGGCATTTGAAGGGGTTCCAGGAGGCAGTGAGAAGCAGCATCACTTTTCCCCGCTGGCACCTTTGCTGTGGCAGCAAAAGCTGGACGTTTGTCTTTTTTGCTCCAGAGAGCGCCAAAAGTGAAAAAAGTTGCTTTTGCGGATAGAGTCTTCAGGAAAGCAGAGAGGGCCAAATTGTCTGGGGCATTTGAAGGGGTTCCAGGAGGCAGTGAGGACCAGCATCACTTTTCCCCGCTGGCACCTTTGCTGTGGCAGCAAAAGCTGGACGTTTGTCTTTTTTGCTCCAGAGAGCGCCAAAAGTGAAAAAAGGTGCTTTTGCGGATAGAGTCCTCAGGAAAGCAGAGAGGGCCAAATTGTCTGGGGCATTTGAAGGGGTTCCAGGAGGCAGTGAGGACCAGCATCACTTTTCCCCGGTGGCACCTTTGCTGTGGCAGCAAAAGCTGGACATTTGTGTTTTTTGCTCCAGAGAGCGCCGAAAGTGAAAAAAGGTGCTTTTGCGGATAGAGTCCTCAGGAAAGCAGAGAGGGCCAAATTGTCTGGTGCATTTGAAGGGGTTCCAGGAGGCAGTGAGAACCAGCATCACTTTTCCCCGGTGGCACATTTGCTGTGGCAGCAAAAGCTGGACGTTTGTCTTTTTTGCTCCAGACAGCGCCGAAAGTGGAAAAAGGTGCTTTTGAGGATAGAGTCCTCAGGAAAGCAGAGAGGGCCAAATTGTCTGGTGCATTTGAAGGGGTTCCAGGAGGCAGTGAGGACCAGCATCACTTTTCCCGGGTGGCACCTTTGCTGTGGCAGCAAAAGCTGGACGTTTGTCTTTTTTGCTCCAGAGAGCGCCAAAAGTGAAAAAAGGTGCTTTTGCGGATAGAGTCCTCAGGAAAGCAGAGAGGGCCAAATTGTCTGGTGCATTTGAAGGGGTTCCAGGAGGCAGTGAGGACCAGCATCACTTTTCCCCGCTGGCACCTTTGCTGTGGCAGCAAAAGCTGGACGTTTGTCTTTTTTGCTCCAGAGAGCGCCGAAAGTGAAAAAAGGTGCTTTTGAGGATAGACTCCTCAGGAAAGCAGAGAGGGCCAAATTGTCTGGTGCATTTGAAGGGGTTCCAGGAGGCAGTGAGAACCAGCATCACTTTTCCCCGCTGGCACCTTTGCTGTGGCAGCAAAAGCTGGACGTTTGTCTTTTTTGCTCCAGACAGCGCCAAAAGAGAAAAAAGGTGCTTTTGCGGATAGAGTCCTCAGGAAAGCAGAGAGGGCCAAATTGTCTGGTGCATTTGAAGGGGTTCCAGGAGGCAGTGAGAACCAGCATCACTTTTCCCCGGTGGCACATTTGCTGTGGCAGCAAAAGCTGGACGTTTGTCTTTTTTGCTCCAGACAGCGCCGAAAGTGAAAAAAGGTGCTTTTGAGGATAGAGTCCTCAGGAAAGCAGAGAGGGCCAAATTGTCTGGTGCATTTGAAGGGGTTCCAGGAGGCAGTGAGGACCAGCATCACTTTTCCCGGGTGGCACCTTTGCTGTGGCAGCAAAAGCTGGACGTTTGTCTTTTTTGCTCCAGAGAGCGCCAAAAGTGAAAAAAGGTGCTTTTGCGGATAGAGTCCTCAGGAAAGCAGAGAGGGCCAAATTGTCTGGTGCATTTGAAGGGGTTCCAGGAGGCAGTGAGAACCAGCATCACTTTTCCCCGCTGGCACCTTTGCTGTGGCAGCAAAAGCTGGACGTTTGTCTTTTTTGCTCCAGAGAGCGCCGAAAGTGAAAAAAGGTGCATTTGAGGATAGAGTCCTCAGGAAAGCAGAGAGGGCCAAATTGTCTGGTGCATTTGAAGGGGTTCCAGGAGGCAGTGAGAACCAGCATCACTTTTCCCCGCTGGCACCTTTGCTGTGGCAGCAAAAGCTGGACGTTTGTCTTTTTTGCTCCAGAGAGCGCCGAAAGTGAAAAAAGGTGCTTTTGAGGATAGAGTCCTCAGGAAAGCAGAGAGGGCCAAATTGTCTGGGGCATTTGAAGGGGTTCCAGGAGGCAGTGAGAACCAGCATCACTTTTCCCCGCTGGCACCTTTGCTGTGGCAGCAAAAGCTGGACGTTTGTGTTTTTTGCTCCAGAGAGCGCCGAAAGTGAAGAAAGGTGCTTTTGAGGATAGAGTCCTCAGGAAAGCAGAGAGGGCCAAATTGTCTGGTGCATTTGAAGGGGTTCCAGGAGGCAGTGAGAAGCAGCATCACTTTTCCCCGCTGGCACCTTTGCTGTGGCAGCAAAAGCTGGACGTTTGTCTTTTTTGCTCCAGACAGCGCCGAAAGTGAAAAAAGGTGCATTTGAGGATAGAGTCCTCAGGAAAGCAGAGAGGGCCAAATTGTCTGGTGCATTTGAAGGGGTTCCAGGAGGCAGTGAGGACCAGCATCACTTTTCCCCGCTGGCACCTTTGCTGTGGCAGCAAAAGCTGGACGTTTGTCTTTTTTGCTCCAGAGAGCGCCGAAAGTGAAAAAAGGTGCTTTTGAGGATAGAGTCCTCAGGAAAGCAGAGAGGGCCAAATTGTCTGGGGCATTTGAAGGGGTTCCAGGAGGCAGTGAGAACCAGCATCACTTTTCCCCGCTGGCACCTTTGCTGTGGCAGCAAAAGCTGGACGTTTGTGTTTTTTGCTCCAGAGAGCGCCAAAAGTGAAAAAAGGTGCTTTTGCGGATAGAGTCCTCAGGAAAGCAGAGAGGGCCAAATTGTCTGGTGCATTTGAAGGGGTTCCAGGAGGCAGTGAGAAGCAGCATCACTTTTCCCCGCTGGCACCTTTGCTGTGGCAGCAAAAGCTGGACGTTTGTCTTTTTTGCTCCAGACAGCGCCGAAAGTGAAAAAAGGTTCATTTGAGGATAGAGTCCTCAGGAAAGCAGAGAGGGCCAAATTGTCTGGTGCATTTGAAGGGGTTCCAGGAGGCAGTGAGGACCAGCATCACTTTTCCCCGCTGGCACCTTTGCTGTGGCAGCAAAAGCTGGACGTTTGTCTTTTTTGCTCCAGACAGCGCCGAAAGTGAAAAAAGGTGCATTTGAGGATAGAGTCCTCAGGAAAGCAGAGAGGGCCAAATTGTCTGGTGCATTTGAAGGGGTTCCAGGAGGCAGTGAGGACCAGCATCACTTTTCCCCGCTGGCACCTTTGCTGTGGCAGCAAAAGCTGGACGTTTGTCTTTTTTGCTCCAGAGAGCGCCGAAAGTGAAAAAAGGTGCTTTTGCGGATAGAGTCTTCAGGAAAGCAGAGAGGGCCAAATTGTCTGGTGCATTTGAAGGGGTTCCAGGAGGCAGTGAGAACCAGCATCACTTTTCCCCGCTGGCACCTTTGCTGTGGCAGCAAAAGCTGGACGTTTGTCTTTTTTGCTCCAGAGAGCGCCGAAAGTGAAAAAAGGTGCATTTGAGGATAGAGTCCTCAGGAAAGCAGAGAGGGCCAAATTGTCTGGTGCATTTGAAGGGGTTCCAGGAGGCAGTGAGAACCAGCATCACTTTTCCCCGCTGGCACCTTTGCTGTGGCAGCAAAAGCTGGACGTTTGTCTTTTTTGCTCCAGAGAGCGCCGAAAGTGAAAAAAGGTGCTTTTGAGGATAGAGTCCTCAGGAAAGCAGAGAGGGCCAAATTGTCTGGGGCATTTGAAGGGGTTCCAGGAGGCAGTGAGGACCAGCATCACTTTTCCCCGCTGGCACCTTTGCTGTGGCAGCAAAAGCTGGACGTTTGTCTTTTTTGCTCCAGAGAGCGCCGAAAGTGAAAAAAGGTGCTTTTGCGGATAGAGTCCTCAGGAAAGCAGAGAGGGCCAAATTGTCTGGTGCATTTGAAGGGGTTCCAGGAGGCAGTGAGAACCAGCATCACTTTTCCCCGCTGGCACCTTTGCTGTGGCAGCAAAAGCTGGACGTTTGTGTTTTTTGCTCCAGACAGCGCCGAAAGAGAAAAAAGGTGCTTTTGAGGATAGAGTCCTCAGGAAAGCAGAGAGGGCCAAATTGTCCGGGGCATTTGAAGGGGTTCCAGGAGGCAGTGAGGACCAGCATCACTTTTCCCCGCTGGCACCTTTGCTGTGGCAGCAAAAGCTGGACGTTTGTCTTTTTTGCTCCAGACAGCGCCGAAAGTGAAAAAAGGTGCATTTGAGGATAGAGTCCTCAGGAAAGCAGAGAGGGCCAAATTGTCTGGTGCATTTGAAGGGGTTCCAGGAGGCAGTGAGAACCAGCATCACTTTTCCCCGCTGGCACATTTGCTGTGGCAGCAAAAGCTGGACGTTTGTCTTTTTTGCTCCAGACAGCGCCGAAAGTGAAAAAAGGTGCTTTTGAGGATAGAGTCCTCAGGAAAGCAGAGAGGGCCAAATTGTCTGGGGCATTTGAAGGGGTTCCAGGAGGCAGTGAGAACCAGCATCACTTTTCCCCGCTGGCACCTTTGCTGTGGCAGCAAAAGCTGGACGTTTGTCTTTTTTGCTCCAGAGAGCGCCGAAAGTGAAAAAAGGTGCTTTTGAGGATAGAGTCCTCAGGAAAGCAGAGAGGGCCAAATTGTCTGGGGCATTTGAAGGGGTTCCAGGAGGCAGTGAGGACCAGCATCACTTTTCCCCGCTGGCACCTTTGCTGTGGCAGCAAAAGCTGGACGTTTGTCTTCTTTGCTCCAGACAGCGCCGAAAGTGAAAAAAGGTGCATTTGAGGATAGAGTCCTCAGGAAAGCAGAGAGGGCCAAATTGTCTGGGGCATTTGAAGGGGTTCCAGGAGGCAGTGAGAAGCAGCATCACTTTTCCCCGCTGGCACCTTTGCTGTGGCAGCAAAAGCTGGACGTTTGTCTTTTTTGCTCCAGAGAGCGCCAAAAGTGAAAAAAGTTGCTTTTGCGGATAGAGTCTTCAGGAAAGCAGAGAGGGCCAAATTGTCTGGGGCATTTGAAGGGGTTCCAGGAGGCAGTGAGGACCAGCATCACTTTTCCCCGCTGGCACCTTTGCTGTGGCAGCAAAAGCTGGACGTTTGTCTTTTTTGCTCCAGAGAGCGCCAAAAGTGAAAAAAGGTGCTTTTGCGGATAGAGTCCTCAGGAAAGCAGAGAGGGCCAAATTGTCTGGGGCATTTGAAGGGGTTCCAGGAGGCAGTGAGGACCAGCATCACTTTTCCCCGGTGGCACCTTTGCTGTGGCAGCAAAAGCTGGACATTTGTGTTTTTTGCTCCAGAGAGCGCCGAAAGTGAAAAAAGGTGCTTTTGCGGATAGAGTCCTCAGGAAAGCAGAGAGGGCCAAATTGTCTGGTGCATTTGAAGGGGTTCCAGGAGGCAGTGAGGACCAGCATCACTTTTCCCCGCTGGCACCTTTGCTGTGGCAGCAAAAGCTGGACGTTTGTCTTTTTTGCTCCAGAGAGCGCCGAAAGTGAAAAAAGGTGCTTTTGAGGATAGACTCCTCAGGAAAGCAGAGAGGGCCAAATTGTCTGGGGCATTTGAAGGGGTTCCAGGAGGCAGTGAGGACCAGCATCACTTTTCCCCGCTGGCACCTTTGCTGTGGCAGCAAAAGCTGGACGTTTGTCTTTTTTGCTCCAGAGAGCGCCAAAAGTGAAAAAAGGTGCTTTTGCGGATAGAGTCCTCAGGAAAGCAGAGAGGGCCAAATTGTCTGGTGCATTTGAAGGGGTTCCAGGAGGCAGTGAGGACCAGCATCACTTTTCCCCGCTGGCACCTTTGCTGTGGCAGCAAAAGCTGGACGTTTGTCTTTTTTGCTCCAGAGAGCGCCGAAAGTGAAAAAAGGTGCTTTTGAGGATAGACTCCTCAGGAAAGCAGAGAGGGCCAAATTGTCTGGTGCATTTGAAGGGGTTCCAGGAGGCAGTGAGAACCAGCATCACTTTTCCCCGCTGGCACCTTTGCTGTGGCAGCAAAAGCTGGACGTTTGTCTTTTTTGCTCCAGACAGCGCCAAAAGAGAAAAAAGGTGCTTTTGCGGATAGAGTCCTCAGGAAAGCAGAGAGGGCCAAATTGTCTGGTGCATTTGAAGGGGTTCCAGGAGGCAGTGAGAACCAGCATCACTTTTCCCCGGTGGCACATTTGCTGTGGCAGCAAAAGCTGGACGTTTGTCTTTTTTGCTCCAGACAGCGCCGAAAGTGAAAAAAGGTGCTTTTGAGGATAGAGTCCTCAGGAAAGCAGAGAGGGCCAAATTGTCTGGTGCATTTGAAGGGGTTCCAGGAGGCAGTGAGGACCAGCATCACTTTTCCCGGGTGGCACCTTTGCTGTGGCAGCAAAAGCTGGACGTTTGTCTTTTTTGCTCCAGAGAGCGCCAAAAGTGAAAAAAGGTGCTTTTGCGGATAGAGTCCTCAGGAAAGCAGAGAGGGCCAAATTGTCTGGTGCATTTGAAGGGGTTCCAGGAGGCAGTGAGAACCAGCATCACTTTTCCCCGCTGGCACCTTTGCTGTGGCAGCAAAAGCTGGACGTTTGTCTTTTTTGCTCCAGAGAGCGCCGAAAGTGAAAAAAGGTGCATTTGAGGATAGAGTCCTCAGGAAAGCAGAGAGGGCCAAATTGTCTGGTGCACTTGAAGTGGTTCCAGGAGGCAGTGAGAACCAGCATCACTTTTCCCCGCTGGCACCTTTGCTGTGGCAGCAAAAGCTGGACGTTTTTCTTTTTTGCTCCAGAGAGCGCCGAAAGTGAAAAAAGGTGCTTTTGAGGATAGAGTCCTCAGGAAAGCAGAGAGGGCCAAATTGTCTGGGGCATTTGAAGGGGTTCCAGGAGGCAGTGAGAACCAGCATCACTTTTCCCCGCTGGCACCTTTGCTGTGGCAGCAAAAGCTGGACGTTTGTGTTTTTTGCTCCAGAGAGCGCCGAAAGTGAAGAAAGGTGCTTTTGAGGATAGAGTCCTCAGGAAAGCAGAGAGGGCCAAATTGTCTGGTGCATTTGAAGGGGTTCCAGGAGGCAGTGAGAAGCAGCATCACTTTTCCCCGCTGGCACCTTTGCTGTGGCAGCAAAAGCTGGACGTTTGTCTTTTTTGCTCCAGACAGCGCCGAAAGCGAAAAAAGGTGCATTTGAGGATAGAGTCCTCAGGAAAGCAGAGAGGGCCAAATTGTCTGGTGCATTTGAAGGGGTTCCAGGAGGCAGTGAGGACCAGCATCACTTTTCCCCGCTGGCACCTTTGCTGTGGCAGCAAAAGCTGGACGTTTGTCTTTTTTGCTCCAGAGAGCGCCGAAAGTGAAAAAAGGTGCTTTTGAGGATAGAGTCCTCAGGAAAGCAGAGAGGGCCAAATTGTCTGGGGCATTTGAAGGGGTTCCAGGAGGCAGTGAGAACCAGCATCACTTTTCCCCGCTGGCACCTTTGCTGTGGCAGCAAAAGCTGGACGTTTGTGTTTTTTGCTCCAGAGAGCGCCGAAAGTGAAAAAAGGTGCTTTTGAGGATAGTCTCCTCAGGAAAGCAGAGAGGGCCAAATTGTCCGGGGCATTTGAAGGGGTTCCAGGAGGCAGTGAGGACCAGCATCACTTTTCCCCGCTGGCACCTTTGCTGTGGCAGCAAAAGCTGGACGTTTGTCTTTTTTGCTCCAGACAGCGCCGAAAGTGAAAAAAGGTGCATTTGAGGATAGACTCCTCAGGAAAGCAGAGAGGGCCAAATTGTCTGGGGCATTTGAAGGGGTTCCAGGAGGCAGTGAGGACCAGCATCACTTTTCCCCGCTGGCACCTTTGCTGTGGCAGCAAAAGCTGGACGTTTGTCTTTTTTGCTCCAGACAGCGCCGAAAGTGAAAAAAGGTGCTTTTGAGGATAGACTCCTCAGGAAAGCAGAGAGGGCCAAATTGTCTGGGGCATTTGAAGGGGTTCCAGGAGGCAGTGAGGACCAGCATCACTTTTCCCCGCTGGCACCTTTGCTGTGGCAGCAAAAGCTGGACGTTTGTCTTTTTTGCTCCAGACAGCGCCGAAAGTGAAAAAAGGTGCATTTGAGGATAGAGTCCTCAGGAAAGCAGAGAGGGCCAAATTGTCTGGTGCATTTGAAGGGGTTCCAGGAGGCAGTGAGGACCAGCATCACTTTTCCCCGCTGGCACCTTTGCTGTGGCAGCAAAAGCTGGACGTTTGTCTTTTTTGCTCCAGAGAGTGCCAAAAGTGAAAAAAGGTGCTTTTGCGGATAGAGTCCTCAGGAAAGCAGAGAGGGCCAAATTGTCTGGTGCATTTGAAGGGGTTCCAGGAGGCAGTGAGAACCAGCATCACTTTTCCCCGCTGGCACCTTTGCTTTGGCAGCAAAAGCTGGACGTTTGTCTTTTTTGCTCCAGACAGCGCCGAAAGTGAAAAAAGGTGCATTTGAGGATAGAGTCCTCAGGAAAGCAGAGAGGGCCAAATTGTCTGGTGCATTTGAAGGGGTTCCAGGAGGCAGTGAGGACCAGCATCACTTTTCCCCGCTGGCACCTTTGCTGTGGCAGCAAAAGCTGGACGTTTGTCTTTTTTGCTCCAGAGAGCGCCGAAAGTGAAAAAAGGTGCATTTGAGGATAGAGTCCTCAGGAAAGCAGAGAGGGCCAAATTGTCTGGTGCATTTGAAGGGGTTCCAGGAGGCAGTGAGGACCAGCATCACTTTTCCCCGCTGGCACCTTTGCTGTGGCAGCAAAAGCTGGACGTTTGTCTTTTTTGCTCCAGAGAGCGCCAAAAGTGAAAAAAGGTGCTTTTGCGGATAGGATCTTCAGGAAAGCAGAGAGGGCCAAATTGTCTGGTGCATTTGAAGGGGTTCCAGGAGGCAGTGAGAACCAGCATCACTTTTCCCCGCTGGCACCTTTGCTGTGGCAGCAAAAGCTGGACGTTTGTCTTTTTTGCTCCAGAGAGCGCCGAAAGTGAAAAAAGGTGCTTTTGAGGATAGACTCCTCAGGAAAGCAGAGAGGGCCAAATTGTCTGGGGCATTTGAAGGGGTTCCAGGAGGCAGTGAGGACCAGCATCACTTTTCCCCGCTGGCACCTTTGCTGTGGCAGCAAAAGCTGGACGTTTGTCTTTTTTGCTCCAGAGAGCGCCGAAAGTGAAAAAAGGTGCTTTTGCGGATAGAGTCCTCAGGAAAGCAGAGAGGGCCAAATTGTCTGGGGCATTTGAAGGGGTTCCAGGAGGCAGTGAGGACCAGCATCACTTTTCCCCGCTGGCACCTTTGCTGTGGCAGCAAAAGCTGGACGTTTGTCTTTTTTGCTCCAGACAGCGCCGAAAGTGAAAAAAGGTGCATTTGAGGATAGAGTCCTCAGGAAAGCAGAGAGGGCCAAATTGTCTGGTGCATTTGAAGGGGTTCCAGGAGGCAGTGAGAACCAGCATCACTTTTCCCCGGGGGCACCTTTGCTGTGGCAGCAAAAGCTGGACGTTTGTCTTTTTTGCTCCAGACAGCGCCAAAAGTGAAAAAAGGTGCTTTTGCGGATAGAGTCCTCAGGAAAGCAGAGAGGGCCAAATTGTCTGGTGCATTTGAAGGGGTTCCAGGAGGCAGTGAGAACCAGCATCACTTTTCCCCGCTGGCACCTTTGCTGTGGCAGCAAAAGCTGGACGTTTGTGTTTTTTGCTCCAGACAGCGCCGAAAGAGAAAAAAGGTGCTTTTGAGGATAGAGTCCTCAGGAAAGCAGAGAGGGCCAAATTGTCCGGGGCATTTGAAGGGGTTCCAGGAGGCAGTGAGGACCAGCATCACTTTTCCCCCG
>NW_028128897.1:0-28667 GCF_965231255.1 Vanellus vanellus | reverse complement strand
CCTCCTCTGACCCCCATTTTTTCCTCTAAAACCCATTTTTCCCCCTCTGACCCCCGTTCCCCTACAAACCCCATTTTCCCCCTTCCAAACCCCATTTCTCCCCCTCCGAACCCCATTTCCCCCCTCCAAACCCCATTTCTTCCCCCTCCAAACCCCATTTCCCCCCTCCAAACCCCATTTCCCCCCTCCAAACCCCATTTCCCCCCTCCAAACCCCATTTCTCCCCCCTCCAAACCCCATTTCCCCCCCTCCAAACCCCATTTCCCCCCCTCCAAACCCCATTTCCCCCTCCAAACCCCCATTCCCCCTCCAAACCCCATTTCCCCCTCCAAATTCCCATTTCTCCCCTCCAAACCCCATTTTCCCCCCTCCAAACCCCATTTTCCATCTCTGAACCCCATTTCTTCCTCCTCCGAACCCCATTTCCCCCCTCCGAACCCCATTTCCCCCCTCCGAACCCCATTTCCCCCCTCCAAACCCCATTTCTTCCCCCTCCAAACCCCATTTCCCCCCTCCGAACCCCATTTCCCCTCCAAACCCCATTTCCCCCCTCCAAACCCCATTTCCCCCCCTCCAAACCCCATTTCCCCCCTCCAAACCCCATTTCCCCCTCCAAACCCCATTCCCCCCTCCAAACCCCATTTCCCCCCCTCCAAACCCCATTTCTCCCCCTCCAAACCCCATTTCTTCCCCTCCAAACCCCATTTTCCCCCTCCAAACCCCATTCCTCCCCCCTCCAAACCCCATTTCCCCCCTCCAAACCCCATTTCCCCCCTCCAAACCCCATTTCCCCCCTCCAAACCCCATTTCCCCCCTCCAAACCCCATTTCTTCCCCCTCCAAACCCCATTTCTTCCCCCTCCAAACCCCATTTCTTCCCCCTCCAAACCCCATTTCCCCCCTCCAAACCCCATTCCTCCCCCCTCCAAACCCCATTTCCCCCCTCCAAACCCCATTTCCCCCCTCCAAACCCCATTTCTCCCCCCTCCAAACCCCATTTCCCCCCCTCCAAACCCCATTTCCCCCTCCAAACCCCATTTCTCCCCCTCCAAACCCCATTTCCCCCCTCCGAACCCCATTTCCCCCTCCGAACCCCATTTCCCCCCTCCAAACCCCATTTCCCCCTCCAAACCCCATTTCCCCCCTCCAAACCCCATTTCTCCCCCTCCAAACCCCATTTCCCCCCTCCAAACCCCATTTCTCCCCCCTCCAAACCCCATTTCCCCCTCCAAACCCCATTTCCCCCTCCAAATCCCATTTCTCCCTCCAAACCCCATTTTCCATCTCCGAACCCCATTTCTTCCCCCTCCGAACCCCATTTCTCCCCCCTCCGAACCCCATTTCCCCCCCCTCCGAACCCCATTTCCCCCCCTCCAAACCCCATTTCTCCCCCCTCAACCCCGTCCCCCCCCCCGCAACCCCCCCTTTTCCCCCCTCCGATGCTCATTTTCCCCCCTCCGCCCCCCGTTTTCCCCTCTCCGCCCCCCTTTTTCCGCCGCCGCAGGAGGCCGCCTGCCGCAAAGAAGAGGAGGAGCGCCGCGCCCGCGAGCGCCAAGAAGAAGAAGAAGCCAAATGCCTGGAGAAATTCGAAGGGGCCGAACCCCTGGAAGCGGCCGAGCTCTTGGCCTTCACCGATTCCATGTTACCCGGTTGTTCCCAACTCCTGGATGAACTTCCCGACACCGTCTACCGCGTCTGCGACCTCATCATGACGGCCGTCAAACGCAACGGGGCTGCTTACCGCGACTCCGTCCTCAAGCAAGTGGTCAAACAGGTAAAAAAAAAAAAAGCAAAAAAACCCCAAAAACGAAGCGGTTCCTCTCATTTTATGGATTCGCCGCGGTGGGGGTGACCCCCCCCCCCCCAAAAAAAACCAAAATAATTTAGGTTTGGGAAGCGGCCGACGTCCTCATCAAGGCGGCGCTGCCGCTCACCACCAGCGACACCAAAACGGTGTCGGAATGGATCAGTCAAATGGCGACTTTGCCTCAAGCTTCGAATTTGGCCACTCGCATCCTTCTCCTCACCCTCCTCTTTGAGGTAAGACCCCGGGGAGGGGTTGGGGGGGGGGGCACCCCAAAATATTTTGGGGGCGGGAGCACCTTTGGTGGTTTTTCTGGCTTTAATAGTCACCGTGGGGGCGTACCGCCGCTCTTCTCCCCCGAAATCTCACTTAAAGCGGGACGATTTGGGGGGCGGTCGGGTGTTTTGGGGGGCGGTCGGGTGTTTTGGGGGGCGGTCGGGTGATTTGGGGGCGGTCGGGTATTTTGGGGGGCGGTCGGGTGATTTGGGGGCGGTCGGGTGATTTGGGGGGGGTGTTGGGTGTTTTAGGGGGGAGTTAGGTATTTTGGGGGCGGTCGGGTATTTTGGAGGTTGGTCGGGTATTTGGGGGGGCGGTTGGGGTGTTTTGGGGGGGCGGTTGGGTGTTTTGGGGGGGCGATTGTGTGTTTCGGGGGCAGTTGGGTATTTTGGGGGGGCAGTTGGGTATTTGGGGGGGTGTTGGGTGTTTTGGGGGGGGTTAGGTATTTTGGGGGGCAGTCGGGTATTTTAGGGTGTGGTTGGGTGTTTTGGGGGTTGGTCAGGTGTTTTGGGGTTGGTCGGGTATTTGGGGGGGTGGTTAGATGTTTTGGGGGGGCGGTTAGATGTTTTGGGGGGGCGGGTTGGGTATTTTGGGGGACAGTGAGGTGTTTTGGGGGGCGGTCGGGTGATTTGGGGGGCGGTCGGGTGTTTTGGGGGGCGGTCGGGTGATTTGGGGGGCAGTCGGGTGATTTGGGGGGGGTGTTGGGTGTTTTGGGGGGGGTTAGGTATTTTGGGGGGCGGTCGGGTATTTTGGAGGTTGATCGGGTATTTGGGGGGGCGGTTGGGTGTTTTGGGGGGGCGGTTGGGTGTTTTGGGGGGGCGATTGTGTGTTTTCGGGGGGCAGTTGGGTATTTTGGGGGGGCAGTTGGGTATTTGGGGGGGTGTTGGGTGTTTTGGGGGGGGTTAGGTATTTTGGGGGGCAGTCGGGTATTTTAGGGTGTGGTTGGGTGTTTTTGGGGGGCGGTCGGGTGTTTTGGGGGTTGGTCGCGTATTTGGGGGGCGGTTAGATGTTTTGGGGGGCGGTTGGGTATTTTGGGGGGACAGTGAGGTGTTTTGGGGGGGCGGTTGGGTGATTTGGGGGGCGGTCGGGTATTTTGGGGGGCAGTTGGGTATTTTGGGGAGCGGTTGGGTATTTTGGGGGAGCGGTTGGGTGTTTTGGGGGGGCGGTTGAGTATTTTGGGGGGTGGTTGGGTATTTTGGGGGGGTTTAGATATTTTGGGGGGGCGGTTGGGTATTTTGGGGGGCAGTTGGGTATTTTGGGGGAGCGGTTGGGTGTTTTGGGGGGGCAGTTGGGTGTTTTGGGGGGCGGTTGAGTATTTTGGGGGTGGTTGGGTATATTGGGGGGGTTTAGATATTTTGGGGGGGCGGTTGGGTATTTTAGGGGGCGGTTGGGTATTTGGGGGGGCGGTTGGGTAATTTGGGGGGCAGTTGGGTATTTGGGGGGGCGGTTGGGTATTTTGGGGGGCAGTTGGGTATTTGGGGGGGCAGTCGGGTATTTTGGGGGGTCGGTTGGGTGTTTTGGGGGGGCGGTTGAGTATTTTGGGGGGTGGTTGGGTATTTTGGGGGGGTTTAGATATTTTGGGGTGGCGTTTGGGTATTTTAGGGGGCAGTTGGGTATTTGGGGGGGCGGTTGGGTATTTTGGGGGGCGGTTGGGTGTTTGGGGGGGCAGTTGGGTATTTTGAGGGGGCAGTTGGGTATTTGGGGGGGCGGTTGGGTATTTTGGGGAGCAGTTGGGTATTTTGGGGGCGGTTGGGTATTTTGAGGGGTGTTGGGTTTTTTTGGGGGGCGGCTGAGTATTTTGGGGAGCGGTTAGGTTATTTTGGGGAGCGGTTGGGTGTTTTGGGGGGCGGTCAGGTATCTCGGGGAGCGGTTAGGCATTTGGGGGGGGGTAGGTATTTTAGGGGGGGGGGTTGTTTTTTATTTTAGGGGGTGTTTGGGGTTGTTTTTTTTTTTTTTTTGGGGGGGTGACGCCCCCCCCCCCCTCCCCCCTTTCCTCCCCGTGCGGCGGTAGGAGCTGAAGCTGCCCTGCGCCCGGGTGGTGGAATCCAGCTGCGTGCTGGACGTCCTCATCAAACTGCTGGAGGTGGTGCAGCCCTGCCTGCAGGCCGCCAAGGAGCACAAGGAGGTGCAGACCCCCAAGTAAGGAGGGGGGGGGATGGCTTTTCCCCCCCCCCCTGCAAACGCCCTCCCCCTCTTCCCCGTAACCCCCTTTCCCCCCCCCTCCCTCCAACCTTGACCTATTCCTGTGGGTTTTATTCCCGAAAGGTGGATCACTCCCGTGTTGCTGCTCATCGATTTCTACGAGAAGACGGCCGTCTCCTCCCAAGCGCAGGGCTCAGATGAACAAGGTGGGGGGGTCTGGGGGGAGGACACACACTGGGGGGGGGGGATGTGGGGACATGGGGGGTCTGGGGGGCGTGGGGGGGTCCTGGGGGGGGGGGGGGGTGGGAAGTGGGGTGTCTGGGGGGAGATGTGGGGTTCTGGGGGGGATTTGGGGGGATGAAGGGTGTTGGGGGGGGCGTGGGGTGTCTGGGGGGGGATATGGGGGTCCTGGGGGGGATATGGGGTGTCGGGGGGGGGATATGGGGTGTCTGGGGGGGATATGGGGGTCCTGGGGGGGACATGGGGTGTCTGGGGGGGTCCGGGGGGGGAACACAGGGGGGTCTGGGATGGGGAAGAGGTCGTGGGGTGGGGATATGGGGTCCCGGGAGGGGGTCACACAAAGTCCTGGGGGGGGACATGGGGTTGTGGGGACACAAGGGGGGTCCTGAGGTGACACAGTGGAGTCCTGGGGGGGGTGACACGGGGTCCTGGGGGGTGACACGGGGTCCTGGGGGGTGACATGGAGTCCTGGGGGGTGATAGGGGGTCCTGGGGGGCGACACGGGGTCCTGGGGGACACAGCGCGCCAGGGGAGGGTGACAAACAGCCCCTGGCAGGGGGGGACAGGAGTAGGGGGGTGACACACTGCTGACGCCTCTGTTCCCTTTCCCAGTATCTCCAGGCAACTGGGAACAACTGGCGCTGGGTTCGACGACCGCTCGGGTCGGTGGTGCAGCTACAGCGCCAGCAACAACAGCACCATCGACGCCGCCTGGCGCGCCGGCGAGACCAGCGTCCGCTTCACCGCCGGCCGCCGCCGCTACACCGTCCAGTTCACCACCATGGTGCAGGTAAGCGCTGTCAGCCCAACGGGGGGACACGGGGACACCCCCTCCTTGTACGTAACCCCTCCGGGTGTTGTCGTACAGGTGAACGAGGAGACGGGCAACAGGCGGCCGGTGATGCTGACGCTGCTGCGAGCGCCCCGATCCGGCAAAGGAGGGAAAGAAGGCGCCGAAGGGGAGCGGGCGAGCGAGGAAGGCCGGGATCCGGAGGGAAGGGGAAAGGAGGACCCCCCCCGGTATGTTGGGGGGTTGGGGGGGGGGCGCGGGGGGATTTTGGGGGGGGGAATGTGGGGAGGGACGGTGGGATTGTTGGGGGGAGTTGGTGGGGAAGGGGTGGGGGGGGGGGGTATGGGGATTGGAGGGGGGAGCTGGAAGGGGGGGGATTTGGGGGCTGGGGGTGTTATTTAGGGGCTGGGGGTGTTATTTAGGGGTTGGGGGGGGGTCTGAGAGGTCATGGGGGGGTGACTGATGTCTCTGCACCCCCAAAGTTGGGGGGTGTTGGGGGGAGTTGGTGGGGAAGGGGTATAGGGGGGGTTATAGGGATTGGAGGGGGGATTTGGGGCTGGAAGGGGGGGGATTTGGGGGCTGGGGGTGTTATTTAGGGGCTGGGGGTGTTATTTAGGGGCTGGGGGGGGGTCTGAGGGGTCATGGGGGGGGTGACTGATGTCTCTGCACCCCCAAAGTTGGGGGGTGTTGGGGGGAGTTGGTGGGGAAGGGGTATAGGGGGGGTTATAGGGATTGGAGAGGGGATTTGGGACAGGAAGGGGAGATTTGGGATAGGAAGGGGGGGATTTGGGGCTGGGGGGGGTCTGGGAGGTCATGGGGGGGTGACTGATGTCTCTGCACCCCCAAAGTTGGGGGGGTGTTGGGGGTGTGGGGCGTTTTGGGGGAGGGGGGAGCTGGGTGGGGAAAGGGGGGGGGGTGTTATGGGGGTCAGAGGGAGGATTTGGGGCTGGTGGGGGAGATTTTAGGGCCTCGGGAGGGTCCCGAGAGGCCATGGGGGGGTCGGAGAGGCCCGGAGGGGGGGTGCCACGGTTTTGGGGGGGGCTCACCACGACCCCCATCCCCGCAGCCGCGGAGCCGCCGGCGGAAGAAGAGGCCTCGGCAGCTCCGTCCTCCTCCTCCTCCCCGTCGCCCTCCTCCTCCTCCTCCCCGTCGCCGGAGGATCCCTCGGGGTGGGCGGAAGCTCCGGTGCGCGGTTTAGCGGAAGAAGCGGTACCGGCGGTACTCCGCGCTTGCGTCAGTATGTTGGGGGTACCGGTGGACCCCGATACTCTTCACGCCACTCTCCGGCTCTGCCTTCGCCTTACGCGTCATCACAAACACGCGCTGCTCTTCGCCGAGCTGCGCAGCACCCGCACCATCCTGGGCCTCACCCAGAGCTCCGGTTTCACCGGCTTCACCCCGCTCGTCACCCTCCTCTTCCGGCACATCATCGAGGATCCCTGCACCCTGCGCCACACCATGGAGAAGGTGCCGGCGTCGGGGAGGGGGGGGATCGGGGAGACCGGGGGACCCGGGGGGGGCTGGAGAGGCGGAGGAGGTCAGGGAGTTGGGGGACGTGGGGACACGGGGAGTTGGGGGAATTGGGGACACGGGGAGTTGGGGGACGTGGGGACACGGGGAGTTGGGGGACGTGGGGACACGGGGAGTTGGGGGACGTGGGGACATGGGGATCGGGGACTTGGGCAGTTGGGGACATGGGGGCGGTGGAGTTGGGGGGCTGGGGGACAAAGGGACAGGGGGGTGAGGGACTTATGGGGCTGGGGGACAAGGGGACAGATGAGCTGGGGAAGAGGGGACTGGGGGAATTGGGGTCCGGGGGACGCTGGGGACGAGGGGACTGGGGGAATTGGGGTCCAGGGGACGTTGGGGAATTGGGGTCCAGGGGATGGTGAGGACGAGGGGACTGGGGGAATTGGGGTGCAGGGGATGGTGAGGACGAGGGGACTGGGGGAATTGGGGTCTAGGGGACATTGGGGACGAGGGGACTGGGGGAATTGGGGTCCAGGGGACGGTGGGGACGGTGGGGATGAGGGGACTGGGGGAATTGGGGTCTAGGGGACATTGGGGATGAGGGGAGTGGAGAAATTGGGGTCCGGGGGATGCTGGGGACGAGGGGACTGGGGGAATTGGGGTCCGGGTGACACTGGGGACGAGGGGACTGGGGGAATTGGGGTCCGGGGGACACTGGGGACGAGGGGACTGGAGGAATTGGGGTCCGGGGGACGCTGGGGACGAGGGGACTGGGGGAATTGGGGTCTGGGGGACGCTGGGGACGAGGGGACTGGGGGAATTGGGGTCTGGGGGACGCTGGGGACGAGGGGACTGGGGGAATTGGGGTCTGGGTGACATTGGGGACGAGGGGACTGGGGTAATTGGGGTCCAGGGGACGTTGGGGAATTGGGGTCTGGGGGACGCTGGGGACGAGGGGACTGGGGGAATTGGGGTGCAGGGGACGGTGGGGACGAGGGGACTGGGGGAATTGGGGTCCGGGTGACACTGGGGACGAGGGGACTGGGGGAATTGGGGTCCAGGGGACGTTGGGGAATTGGGGTCCAGGGGATGCTGGGGACGAGGGGACTGGGGGAATTGGGGTCCGGGGGACGCTGGGGACGAGGGGACTGGGGGAATTGGGGGTCCTGGCGCCTCAGGCAGTGGGGAGTGGGGGCTCAGTGGGGGTACAGAGCTCTTGGGGAGGTGTGTGTCGTCCCCCCCCCCCCCAACATCACCCGGGGTAGGGGCCACCCCGGGGGTCCCCGAATGTCACACGCGTGTCCCCCCCATCCCCCAGGTGGTGCGCTCGGCGGCCACCAGCGGGGCGGGCAGCACCACCTCGGGGGTGGTTTCGGGGAGTTTGGGTTCCCGAGAAGTCAACTACATCCTACGGGTGTTGGGCCCCGCCGCCTGTCGCAGCCCCACCGTCTTCACCGAGGTGGCCACCGGCTGTATCCGCATCGCCCTGCCCGCCCCCCGCGGCTCCGGCACCGGTGGGTCACCGTTAGAGGGGGGACACACACCCACACACACCGCCGTGGGGGGGACACGCGCACACCCACACACCCCTCCGGGAATCCGCCACGGGGTTACAGGGGGGGCTCGGGGTTCCAAAACGGGGGTTACGGGGAGGGGGTTGTGGGTCAGGAACGGGGGGTTGGGGAGGGCTGGGGGTCAGAAATGGGGGTCTCGGGGGTCCCAGGGGTGCCTGTGGGTCAGACATGGGGGTCCCAGGGGTATTTATGGCTCCGAAATGGGGGTCTCAGGGGTCCACGGGGGTCCCAGGGGTCCCTTTACCCCCCAAACATGGGTCTCGGGGGTCCCTTTACCCCCCAAATATGGGTCTTGGGGGTCCCTTTACCCCCCAAATATGGGTCCCACAGGTCCCTTTACCCCCCAAATATGGGTCTCGGGGGTCCCTTTACCCCCCAAATATGGGTCCCACAGGTCCCTTTACCCCCCAAATATGAGTCCCACAGGTCCCTTTGACTCCAAAATGAGGGTCTCGGGGGTCCTTTTACCCCCCAAATATGTGTCTCGGGGGTCCCTTTACCCCCCAAATATGGGTCCCACAGGTCCTGTTGACTCCAAAATGAGGGTCTCGGGGGTCCTTTTACCCCCCAAATATGGGTCTCGGGGGTCCCTTTACCCCCCAAATATGGGTCTCGGGGGTCCTTTTACCCCTCAAATACGGGTCCCACAGTTCTCTGTGACCCCAAAACGGGGGTCCCGGGTGTCCCCGTGACCCCAAAACGGGAGTCCCATTCCTCCTTTTCCTCGGCGGGAACTTGGGGAACTCCCAAAACGACCCTCTCACAATTCCCTTCACCCCCAAAACCAGCTCTACTCTCCCCACTTCTCCCTCCGGGAGGTGCCAACCTGGAGGTCCCCCGACCTCCTTGAGTGGGGGGGGACCACCTCGTCACCCCCTCTTTTTTTTTTTTTGGGGGGTGTCCCCTGTTCCCCCCCCCCCTTTTCTCCTCCAGCTTCGGACGATGAGTTCGAGAACCTGCGCATCAAAGGCCCCAACGCGGTGCAGCTGGTGAAGACGACGCCGGTGAAGCCCGCGCCGCTGCCCGCCATCCCCGACCCCATCAAGGACGTCATCTATGACATGCTCAACGCTCTCGCCGCCTACCACGCCCCCGAAGAAGGTACCGGGGGGGGGGGGGAGTTGTTTGGGGTTTTTTTTGGGGGCCCCCCCATGCCCCCCGGGGTGTTATGGCCACCCCCCACCCCTCCCAGGGAGTTTTGGGGGGCGGCGGAGAGGAGGGGGGAAATGGGTGGGGGTAGAGGGTGGAGAAGTTTAAGGGGGGGAATTGGGGTGCCCCCAGGGAGGGGGGGGGCGATGGGGGGGGGAATTGGGGTGCCCCCGGGGAGGGGGGGGGTGATGGGGGGGGAATTGGGGAGCCCCAAGGGAGTGGGGGGGAATTGGGGTGCCCCAAGGGAGGGGGGGGGGAATTGGGGAGCCCCAAGGGAGTGGGGGGGAATTGGGGTGCCCCCGAGGAGGGAGGGGTCCATGGGGGGGGAATTGGGGTGCCCCCGGGGAGGGAGGGGGGCGATGGGGGGGGGATTGGGGAGCCCCAAGGGAGTGGGGGGGAATTGGGGTGCCCCAAGGGAGTGGGGGGGAATTGGGGTGCCCCAAGGGAGGGGGGGGGGAATTGGGGTGCCCCCGGGGGGGGGGGGGGGTGATGGGGGGGGATTGGGGTGCCCCAAGGGAGTGGGGGGGCGATGGGGGGGGAATTGGGGTGCCCCCGGGGGGGGTGGGGGTGATGGGGGGGGGATTGGGGTGCCCCCGGGGAGGGGGGGGGCCATGGGGGGGGAATTGGGGTGCCCCCGGGGAGGGAGGGGTCTATGGGGGGGGAATTGGGGTGCCCCCGGGGGGGTGGGGTGATGGGGGGGGGGAATTGGGGTGCCCCAAGGGACTGGGGGAGCGATGGGGGGGAATTGGGGTGCCCCCGGGGAGGGGGGGGGCGATGGGGGGGAATTGGGGTGCCCCCGGGGAGGGAGGGGTCTATGGGGGGGGAATTGGGGTGCCCCAAGGGACTGGGGGAGCGATGGGGGGGAATTGGGGTGCCCCCGGGGGGGGTGGGGTGATGGGGGGGGAATTGGGCTGCCCCCGGGGAGGGGGGGGTGGGAATTGGGGTGCCCCCAGTGGGATGCGCCATTCCCAGCAGCACCCGTGGGGCGCAGCCCCCCCCGGGCGCTTTGGGGGTGTCCCCTCAGGCTCTTGCCGGGGGTGTGTGTGTGTGTGGTGTGTCCTCTCACCCCCGTGTGTGTCTGTGTGTCCCCCCCAAAGGCGACAAAGGGGACCCCAAAAGCGCGGCGCCCTCGGAGGTGAGCCAACTCCTCTCCGACATCGGGGATGACATGTACCAGCAGTACCGCAGCCTCACGCGCCAGCCCGGAGACTTCGACCCCCCCGCCGGCTTCGCCATCAACGTCCGTGGGGCTTTTGGGGGGGCGGGGGGGGGGTTTGGGGGGGCTGAGGGGGTTTTGGGGGGGCTGAGAGGGGATTTGGGGGGGCTGAGAGGGGATTTGGGGGGCTGAGAGGGGGTTTGGGGGGGGGGGGTTTGGAGGGAGCGTTCCCAGCGCCGCTGTGGCGTGAGGGAAAGGGGGTGTTGGGGGGCAGAGGGGGGATTTGGGGGGCAGAGGGGGGTGGGGGGTTTTTTTGGGGGCCCCCCCGGCTCTGATGTCCCCCCCCCGGCTCTGATGTCCCCCCCCGCCCTGTCCTGGTGTCCCTCAGGCTCAGGTTTTCGCTGCCGATGGAGCCGCCGCGGAGACGCCGCCTTCGGGAACCCCCCAGGGAGAAGGTATCGGCGTCCCCCCGCGTCCCCTCCGCGTCCCCGAGTCCCCCCGCGTCCCCTCCCTGTCCCCTCCGCGTCCCCCAATTCCTCCGGTGTCCCCTCTGCGCGTCCCCCAACATCACCACCGCGTCCCCTCCGCGTCCCTGAGCCCCCCAGTGTCCCCTCCATGTCCCTGAGGTCTTTAATGTCCCCCTCGTGTCCCCTCTGTGTCCCCACACCCCCTGGTGTCCCCTCCGTGTCCCCTGATGTCCCCTCTGTGTCCCCTAATGTCCCCTCCGTGTTCCCTGATGTCCCCTGATGTCCCCTCCGTGCCCCCTAATATCCCCTCTGTGTCCCTGAGCCCCCTGATGTCCCCTGATGTCCCCTCCGTGCCCCCTAATGTCCCCTCCGTGCCCCCTAATGTCCCCTCCGTGCCCCCTAATGTCCCCTCTGTGTCCCTGAGCCCCCTGATGTCCCCTAATGTCCCCTCCATGCCCCCTAATGTCCCCTCCGTGCCCCCTAATATCCCCTCCGTGTTCCCTGATGTCCCCTCTGTGCCCCCTGATGTCCCCTCCGTGCCCCCTGATGTCCCCTCCGTGCCCCCTGATGTCCCCTCTGTGTCCCCTAATGTCCCCACCCTGTTCCCGTGCCCCCTGATGTCCCCTCCGTGCCCCCTAATGTCCCCTCTGTGTCCCTGAGCCCCCTGATGCCCCCTGACGTCCCCTCCATGCCCCCTAATGTCCCCTCCGTGCCCCCTAATGTCCCCTCTGTGTCCCTGAGCCCCCTGATGTCCCCTAATGTCCCCTCCGTGCCCCCTAATGTCCCCTCCATGCCCCCTAATGTCCCCTCCGTGCCCCCTAATGTCCCCTCTGTGTCCCCTAATGTCCCCTTTGTGCCCCCTGACGTCCCCTCCGTGTCCCCTTTGTGCCCCCTGACGTCCCCTCCGTGTCCCCGCGCCCCCCGACATCCCCATCCTGTCTCCGCGTCCCCAACCTGTCCCCGCGCCCCCCTCCGTCCCCAACCTGTCCCCGCGCCCCCCTCCGTCCCCAACCTGTCCCCGCGCCTCCCTCCGTCCCCGCGCCCCCCTGACGCTGTCCCCATGTCCCCTTCCCCCCCTCCCTCCCCCCCTCCCCCCCCCCCGCAGCAGCCAGCCCCGAGGAGGGGCGGGAGGGGCGGAAGGAGAAGGAGGGGGAGCGCGGGGAGGAGCGGCAGCGCGCCAAAGCCTCCAAACCCCTCATGCCCACCTCCACCATCCTGCGCCTGCTGGCCGAGCTGGTGCGCTCCTACGTGGGCATCGCCACCCTCATCGCCAACTACAGCTACACCGTGGGACAGTCCGAGCTCATCAAGGAGGTGACGAGAACACCGCGACCCCCACCCTGTCCCCAAATGGCCCCCGGAGGTCGTCCCTCGTCACCGGGGCGGCCCCTCGAGGGCAGGGTGCAGGGGTGGTCCCGGGGTTGGGGCGGGGTGTCGCGGTGTGCTGTCACCCCGCGCGTCGAGGTGTTGTGTCACCCTGCGGAGGGGGTCTCCTGTCACCCTGCGGGACGGGGTGGCGGTTGTCGACTTGCGGGATGGGGTCCCGTGTCGCCCCGCACGGCGCCGGTCCCTTGTGCCCCCGGGCGTGTGTGTGTCACTGCGTCTGTCACGGTGTTCTGTCACCCCGCGCGTCGAGGTGGTGTGTCACCCTGCGAAGGGGTCTCCTGTCACCCTGCGGGATGGGGTGGCGGTGTCACCCTGCATGGCGCAGTCCCCTGTGCCACCAGGTGTCTGAGTCCCTGTCACACCACACGCGTCACGGTGTTCTGTCACCCTGTGTGATGGGGTGGTGGTGTCACCTTGCGTGACGGGGTCTCCTGTCACCCCACGTGACGGGGTGGTGGTGTCACCCCGCGGGACGGGGTCTTCTGTGCCCCCAGGCATCTGTGTCACTGTCACTGCATGTGTCACGGTGTTCTGTCACCCCACACATCGAGGTGTTGTGTCACCCTGCGTGACAGGGTGGTGGTGTCACCCTGCATGGCGCGGTCCCCTGTGCCACCAGGCATCTGCGTCCCTGTCACCCCACGCGTCGAGGTGTTGTGTCACCCCACATGCTGGGGTCCCCTGTCACCCCACATAGAAGGTTCCCCAGACACCCACATCCCCCGTGGTGTCCCATCACCCCACACCCCACGTCCCCCTTTGTCACCTGGTATCCCCACGCCTCAACGATGGGGTGATTTGGGGGTCCCACCTCCCTCCAAAGCCCCACGGTGGGAGGGGGGTATCTTTTGGGGTGTCTGACCCCCTCCGTTGCCCCACAGGACTGCAGCGTGTTGGCCTTCGTCCTGGACCACCTCCTGCCCCACACGCAGAACGCCGAGGACAAGGACACGCCGGCGCTGGCCCGGCTTTTCCTGGCCAGTCTGGCGGCGGCCGGCAGCGGCACCGACGCTCAGGTGGCACTGGTCAACGAGGTGAAGGCGGCCCTGGGCCGGGCGCTGGCCATGGCCGAGAGCACCGAGAAGCACGCCAGGTGGGGGCCACCGCGGGGCCACCTCGGTGACACCGCGGGGCCACCTCGGTCACCAACACCCTTGGAGCCACGTAGTTAGGGGGTTGGCGTGGCCGCTACGGGGGTGATGTGTCCCTCGTGGGGGTGAGACGTTCTCCACGGTGGTGGGACGTCACTCGTGGGGTTGAGATGTCACTCGTGGGGTTGAGATGTCCCTCGTGGGGTTGAGATGTTCCTCGTGGGGTTGAGATGTTCCTCGTGGGGTTGAGATGTTCTCCGTGGGGGTGAGATGTCTCTTGTTGGGGGGAGATGGTCCCTCATGGGGTTGAGATGTTCTCCGTGGGGGTGAGATGTCCTCCATAGGGGTGAGATGTTCTCCGTGGTGGTGGAACGTCCCTTGTGGGGTTGAGATGTCCTCCACGGGGCTGGGATGTCCCTCGTGGGGTTGAGATGTTCTCTGTGGGGGTGAGGTGTTCTCCGTGGTGGTGGGATGTCCCTCGTGGGGTTGAGATGTTCTCTGTGGGGGTGAGATGACCTCCACGGTGGTAGGATGTCCCTCATGGGGTTGAGATGTCCTCCACGGGGGTGGGATGTCCCTCGTGGGGGTGAGATGTTCTCCATGGGGGTGAGATGACCTCCACGGTGGTAGGATGTCCCTCATGGGGTTGAGATGTCCTCCACGGGGGTGGGATATTCCTCATGGGGTTGAGTTGTCCTCCATAGCGGTTGAAATGTCCCTCATGGGGTTGAGATGTTCTCCATAGGGGTGAGATGTCCTCCACGCGGTGGTGGGATGTCCCTTGTGGGGGTGAGATGTCCTCCATAGGGGTTGAAATGTCTCTCGTGGGGTTGAGATGTTCTCTGTGGGGGTGAGATGACCTCCGTGGGGGTGAGATGACCTCCATAGGGGTGAGATGTCCTCCACGGTGGTAGGATGTCCCTCATGGGGTTGAGATGTCCTCCATGGGGGTGGGATATTCCTCATGGGGTTGAGGTGTCCTCTGTAGGGGTTGAAATGTCCTTCATGGAGTTGAGATGTCCTCCATGGTGGTGGGATGTCCCTTGTGGGGGTGAGATGTCCTCCGCAGGGGCAAGATGCGCCTCATGGGGGTGAGGTGTCCTCCACGGTGGTGGGATGTTCCTCACGGGCTTGAGATGTTCCTCATGGGGTTGAGATGTCCTCCACGGGGCTGACATCTCCTCCATGGGAGTGGTGCATCCACCATGGGGTTGGCGTCTCCTCCAGAAGCGTTGACGCGACCTTCAGAGGGGTGACATCTCCATGGGGTTGAGACGTCCTCCGCGGGGGTGACGTGTCCCTCGTTGGGTCGACGTGTCCTCCACGAGATCGCTGTCGCCTCCACGGGGTTGACATATCCTCCGCTGGAGCGTTCCATCTTCCGCGTGGTTGATGTCTTCTCCAGGGGGTTGATCCCACCTCCGGGGGTACGTGACACGTCCCCAACGACGTGTGACGCGTCTCCTCGTCCCCCACCGCAGGCTCCAAGCCGTCATGTGCATCATCAGCACCATCATGGAGTCCTGCCCCTCCACCTCCAGCTTCTACAGCAGCGCCACCAAGACCCAACACAACGGCATGAACAACATCATCCGCCTCTTCCTCAAGAAGGGTTTGGTCAACGACTTGGCCAGGGTCCCTCACAGCCTCGACCTCTCCAGGTACCGCCCCACCCCCGCGCCTGCGCCCGCTCTTACCGGGGAGGGGTTTTGGGGGGTCTTGAGGGATTTTGGGGGGGTCTTGAGAGGTCGTGGTGGGATCTTGAGAGGTTGTGGGGGGGTTTTGGGGGACTTGGTGGGTCTTCTTGGGTCTTGAGGGGGCATGGTGGGGTCTTGAGGGGTCATGGGGCGGTCTTGAGGGGTCGTGGGGGGGTCTTGAGGGGTCGTGGTGGGATCTTGGAGGACTTGGTGTGTCTTCTGGGGTCTTGAAGGAGGTCTTGAGGGGTTTTTGGGGGTCTTGAGGGGTCGTGGTGGGATCTTGGAGGACTTGGTGTGTCTTCTTGGGCCTTGAGAGGTTGGGGGGGGCTTGAAAGGGGGTCTTGAGGGGTTTTTGGGGGGTCTTGAGGGGTCGTGGTGGGATCTTGGAGGACTTCTTGGGTCTTGAGGGGTTGTGGTGGGGTCCTGAAGGGGGTCTTGAGGGGTTTTTGGGGGGTCTTGAGGGGTCGTGGTGGGATCTTGGAGGGGTCATGAGGGGTATTGAGGGGTTGTGGTGGGCTCATGGTGGGTTTTGAGAGGTCCTTGAGGCGTCTTGGGGGTTGTGGTGGATCTTGAGGGGTTGTGATGGCTTTTGAGGTGTCATGGGGAGTCTTAAGGTGTCATGTGGTGTTGAGGATCTTGGGGGGGGTCTTGGGGGGTCCTGGTGGGGTCTTGAGGGGTTTTGGGGGATCTTGAGGGGTTTTGGGGGGCTCTTGAATAGTTGGGGGGTCTTGAGGGGTTGTGGTGGGGTCTTGAGGGGTCGTGGTGGGGTCTTGAGGGGTTGTGGTGGGTTTTGGGGGACTTGGTGGGTCTTGGTGGGTCGTGGTGGGGTCTTGGGGGGGGTCGTGGTGGGTTTTGGGGGACTTGGTGGGTCTTGAGGGGTTGTGGTGGGCTCGTGGTGGGTCATGGTGGGGTCTTGAGGGGTTGTGGTGGGTTTTGGGGGTCTTGGTGGGACCTGGGGGGGTCTTGAGAGGTTGTGGTGGGCTCATGGTGTGTCTTGGGGGGGTCTTGAGGTGTCTCGGGGGGTCGTGGTGGGGTCTCGGGGGGTCGTGGTGGGGTCTCAGGGGGTTGTGGTGGGATCTCAGGGGGTTGTGGTGGGATCTTGGGGGGTTGTGGTGGATCTCGAGGGGTTGTGGTGGATCTTGAGGGGTTGTGGTGGATCTCGAGGGGTTGTGGTGGATCTTGAGGGGTCGTGGTGGGATCTCGGGGGGTTGTGGTGGGATCTCGGGGGGTTGTGGTGGGATCTCGGGGGGTTGTGGTGGATCTTGAGGGGTTGTGGTGGATCTCGAGGGGTTATGATGGCTTTTGAGGTGTCATGTGGTGTTGAGGCTTTTGGGGGGGGGTGTACTTTTGGGGGGGGTCTCTCGGAGACCAGAGTCCCACCCCCGCCCCCGTCCCGCGCAGCCCCAACATGGCGAACACGGTGAACGCGGCGCTGAAGCCGCTGGAGACGCTGTCGCGTATCGTCAACCAACCCAGCGGCCTCTTCGGCACCAAGGGCTCCTCCAGCAAGAGCAAGGCCGAGGGCGCCGGGGGGGCCCGGGAGGCCGGAGCCGCCCCCCCCGACGGAGGTACCCCCACATCCCCCCCCCCCCCCCCTCCGGGACCCCCCTGTCGCCCTCCCCCCCCCCCATCTCCCCTCTGTCCCCCCCAAAAATGTCCCCTCTGTCCCCGTCTTCCCGGTGCCCTCCCGTCACCCCGGGCCGCCCCCATCACATCTCTGGTGTCCCCCCACATCTCTGGTGTCCCCCCCCGTCTCTGGTGTCCCCCCACATCTCTCTGGTGTCCCCCCACATCTCTGGTGTCCCCCACATCTCTCTGGTGTCCCCCACATCTCTCTGGTGTCCCCCACATCTCTCTGGTGTCCCCCCATCTTTGGTGTCCTCAACATCTCTCTGGTGTCCCCCCACGTCTCTCTGGTGTCCCCCCATATCTGGTGTCCCCCCACATCTCTCTGGTGTTCCCCCATCTTTGGTGTCCTCAACATCTCTCTGGTGTCCCCCCCATCTCTGGTGTCCCCCCACATCTCTCTGGTGTCCCCCCATCTTTGGTGTCCTCAACATCTCTCTGGTGTCCCCCCACATCTCTCTGGTGTCCCCCCATATCTGGTGTCCCCCCATATCTGGTGTCCCCCCACATCTCTGGTGTCCCCCCCCATCTCTCTGGTGTTCCCCCATCTTTGGTGTCCTCAACATCTCTCTGGTGTCCCCCCACGTCTCTCTGGTGTCCCCCCCATCTCTGGTGTCCCCCCATATCTGGTGTCCCCCCACATCTCTGGTGTCCCCCCCCATCTCTCTGGTGTTCCCCCATCTTTGGTGTCCTCAACATCTCTCTGGTGTCCCCCCACATCTCTCTGGTGTCCCCCCACATCTCTCTGGTGTCCCCCCACATCTCTCTGGTGTCCCCCCACATCTCTGGTGTCCCCCCCCATCTCTCTGGTGTTCCCCCATCTTTGGTGTCCTCAACATCTCTCTGGTGTCCCCCCACGTCTCTCTGGTGTCCCCCCCATCTCTGGTGTCCCCCCCATCTCTGGTGTCCCCCCATATCTGGTGTCCCCCCACATCTCTGGTGTCCCCCCACATCTCTCTGGTGTTCCCCCATCTTTGGTGTCCTCAACATCTCTCTGGTGTCCCCCCACATCTCTCTGGTGTCCCCCCATCTCTGGTGTTCCCCTATCTTTGGTGTCCCCCCACGTCTCTCTGGTGTCCCCCCACGTCTCTCTGGTGTCCCCTCCATCTCTGGTGTCCCCCCATATCTGGTGTCCCCCCACATCTCTCTGGTGTCCCCCCACATCTCTCTGGTGTCCCCCCACATCTCTCTGGTGTTCCCCCATCTCTGGTGTCCCCCCCATCTCTCATGTCCCCCCCCATCTCTGGTGTGTCCCCCATCCCTGGTGTCCCCCCAGTCTCCCCCATCTCTCCCCTCTGTCCCCCCCCATCTCCTCTGTGCCCCCCCCGTCTCTTGTGTCCCCCAATTCTCCCTGTCCCCCCCCCAAAAATCTCCCATCGCCCCTTTATCCCCCCTCCGTGTCCCCACATCCCCCCCCTCCATCTCCCCTCTGTCCCCTCCTTGTGGCCACCCCTGGAGGTGGGGGGGGGACACCTGCTTGTCACCCTGACACCCCCCTTCCCCCCCCCCCCAAAAAAAAAAAAGGGGACCCGGGGGACCCCGAACCCCCCGAGGAGGACGCGGAGGCGGCGCAGGCGGAGGCGGCCGACGGTGACATGGACGGGGAAACCGAGGGGGACACGGTGGTGTTGGCCGGGCAGCCCGAGGGGCTCAGCACCCAGGAGATGCAGGTGAGGGGACGGGGGGGGCCCCCAAAATCCCCCCCAGCGCCCCCAAATCCCCCCACCCCCCCCAATCACCCCCCCTAACCCCCCCCCCCCCCAGGTGGAAAACGAGCTGGAGGATCTCATCGACGAACTGCTGGAGAGGGACGGAGCCACCGGCAACAGCACCATCATCGGTGAGACACCCCCTTATATTAACCCCCCCCCTCCCTAAATTATCGGGGTACCCCTTAACGGCGTTTAACCCCCCCCCCCCCCCCCCCAAAAAAATTAAAGTGAGCCGCTCGGGGGAGGACGAGTCGCAGGAGGACGTACTGATGGACGAAGCTCCTTCCAACCTCAGCCAAGCCTCCACGCTGCAGGCCAACCGCGAAGGTGAGCGCGTGGGGTTTGCTTGGGGTTCTTTTTGGGGGGGGGGGGTGGATGGGACACAGACATTTTTGGGGGGGTTTGGGAGGATGCCAAGATCCCGCTTACCCCCCCCCCCCCCAAAAAAAACAAAAAAAAAAAAAAAAAAAAGATTCCATGAACATCCTGGATCCGGAAGACGAGGAGGAGCACACGCAGGAGGAGGACAGCAGCGGCAGCAACGAGGACGAGGACGACAGTCAGGACGAGGAGGAGGAGGAGGAGGAGGAGGATGAGGACGATCAGGTGGGAGACGCGGACGTCTTCGGGGGTCGGGGTGCCCCTATTTGGGGGTGGGGGGGTGGCATTTGGGGTGAGGGGGTGGGATTTGGGGTCGGGGTGACCCTATTTGGGGGTGGGGGGGTGGCATTTGGGGTTCGGGGGTGGGATTTGGGGTCGGGGTGCCACTCTTTGGGGTCAGGGGGTGGCATTTGGGGTCAGGTGTCCCTATTTGGGGGTTGGGGGTGGCATTTGGGGTGAGGGGGTGGCATTTGGGGTCGGGGTGCCCCTATTTGGGGTCAGGAGGTGGCATTTGGGGTCAGGTGTCTCTATTTGGGGGTCGGGGGTGGCATTTGGGGTGAGGGGGTGGCATTTGGGGTCAGGTGTCCCTATTTGTGGTCAGGAGGTGGCATTTGGGGTCGGGGTGCCCCTGTTTGGGGTCGGGGGGTGGCATTTGGGGTCAGGTGCCCCTGTTTGGGTCAGGAGGTGGTATTTGGGGTCGGGGTGCCCCTATTTGGGGGTGGGGGGGTGGCATTTGGGGTGAGGGGGTGGCATTTGGGGTCGGGGTGACCCTGTTTGGGGGGTGGCATTTGGGGTGAGGGGGTGGCACTTGGGGTTGGAGTGCCCCTGTTTGGGGTCAGGAGGTGGCATTTGGGGTCAGGTGTCCCTATTTGGGGGTCGGGGGTGGCATTCGGGGTGAGGGGGTGGCATTTGGGGTCGGGGTGCCCCTGTTTGGGGGGTGGCATTTGGGGTGAGGGGGTGGCACTTGGGGTTGGAGTGCCCCTGTTTGGGGTCAGGGGGTGGCATTTGGGGTCAGGTGTCTCTATTTGGGGGTCAGAGGTGGCATTTGGGGTCAGGGGGTGGGATTTGGGGTCGGGGTGCCCCTATTTGGGGTCAGGAGGTGGCATTTGGGGTCGGGGTGCCCCTATTTGGGGTCAGGGGGTGGCATTTGGGGTCAGGTGTCCCTATTTGGGGGTCGGGGGTGGCATTTGGGGTGAGGGGGTGGCATTTGGGGTCGGGGTGCCCCTGTTTGGGGGTGGGGGGGTGGCATTTGGGGTCGGGGTGCCACTCTTTGGGGTCAGGGGGTGGCATTTGGGGTCAGGTGTCTCTATTTGGGGGTCGGGGGTGGCATTTGGGGTGAGGGGGTGGCATTTGGGGTCGGGGTGCCCCTGTTTGGGGTCAGGGGGTGGCATTGGGGGTGGGGGGTGGCATTTGGGGTGAGGGGGTGGCATTTGGGGTCAGGGTGCCCCTGTTTGGGGTGAGGGGGTGGCATTTGGGGTCGGGGTGCCACTCTTTGGGGTCTGGGGGTGGCATTTGGGGTCGGGGTGCCCCTATTTGGGGTCAGGAGGTGGCATTTGGGGTCAGGTGTCCCTATTTGGGGGTCGGGGGTGGCATTTGGGGTGAGGGTGTGGCATTTGGGGTCGGGGTGCCCCTATTTGGGGTCAGGAGGTGGCATTTGGGGTCGGGGTGCCACTATTTGGGGTCATGGTGCCCCATTTTGGGTCGAAATTCTCCCAGTTTGGGTCGAAATTTTCCCCATTTGGGGTCAGAGTGCCCCAGTTTGGGTCGAGATTCCCCCATTTGGGGTCAGGGTGCCCCCAGTTTGGGTCGAGATTCTCCCAGTTTGGGTCGAGATTCTCCCAGTTCGGGCCGAGATTCTCCCAGTTTGGGCCGAGATTCTCCCAGTTTGGGCCGAGATTCTCCCAGTTTGGGTCGAGATTCTCCCAGTTTGGGCCGAGATTCCCCCATTTGGGGTCAGGCTGCCCCCAGTTTGGGTCGAGATTCTCCCAGTTCGGGTCGAGATTCTCCCAGTTTGGGCCGAGATTCCCCCGTTTGGGGCCAGGCTGCCCCCAGTTTGGGTCGAGATTCTCCCAGTTTGGGTCGAGATTCTCCCAGTTCGGGCCGAGATTCTCCCAGTTCGGGCCGAGATTCCCCCGTTTGGGGTCAAGATGCCCCTTTTTGGGGTCAGGGTGTTTCATTTGGGTTGAAGGTGCCCCAGTTTGGGGTCGGGGGGTTCCCGCTGACCCCCCCCCCCCTTTGGGGATTGTGGCCCTCAGGACGATGAGGAGGGGGAGGAAGGGGAGGAAGAGGAGGACGACGACGACGGCTCCGAGATGGAACTGGACGAAGATTACCCCGACATGAACGCCTCTCCCCTCGTCCGCTTCGAGCGCTTCGACCGCGACGATGACCTCATCATCGAGTTCGACAACATGTTCTCCAGTCCCAGTATGGACTGGGAAACTGGGAAGGGGGGGAGGGGACACGTGGCGATTTGGGGGGCGGGGAGGGGACAGGCTCTTGTGAGGGGTCGTCTCCCTGCAGGGGGTGGGGGGCAAAGTGGGGTACACCCCCTTTTTTTGTCACCTCCCTGAGGTTTTGAGGGGGGGCAGGAGGGGGTTCACCCCCCCCCAACACCCCCAATTCTGTCTCCCCATGGCTTTTGGGGGGGGGGGGGGATAAAAAGGGCTTCACCCCCCCCAGCACCCCAATTCTGTCTCCCCACAACCTTGGGAGGGGGTCAGGAAGAGGTTCACCCCCCCAACACCCCAATTCTCCGTCTCCCCTCAACCTTGGGGGGGTGTTAAGATGGGGTTCCCCCCCCGACACCCCAATTCTTCATCCCCCTTTTAATCTTGGGGGGGGGGGGGTCAGGAGGGGATTTCCCCCCCCAACACCCCAGTTTACCCCCTCCCCACACCTCAGTTGGGGACTTAAGACGGGGTGTCCCCTCACACCCCAACTCCCCATCTCCCCTCGACCTTGGGGGGGTGTTAAGATGGGGTTCCCCCCCCGACACCCCAATTCTGTCTCCCCATGGCCTTGAGGGGGGGGTCAGGAAGGTTTCCCCCCCCCAACACCCCAGTTTACCCCCTCCCCACACCTCAGTTGGGGACTTAAGACGGGGTATCCCCCCGACACCCCAACTCCCCATCTCCCCTCAACCTTGGGGGGGTGTTAAGACGGGGTTCCCCCCCCGACACCCCAATTCTTCATCCCCTTTTAATCTTGGGGGGGGTCAGGAGGGCATTTCCCCCCCCCAACACCCCAGTTTACCCCCTCCCCACACCTCAGCGGAGGACTTAAGACGGGGTATCCCCCCGACACCCCAACTCCCCATCTCCCCTTGAAGACGGGGGCTCCCCCCCCGACACCCCAATTCTGTCTCCCCATGGCCTTGAGGGGGGGGGTCAGGAAGGTTTTCCCCCCCCCAACACCCCAGTTTACCCCCTCCCCACACCTCAGTTGGGGACTTAAGACAGAGTTCCCCCCCAACACCCCAATTCTCCATCTCCGCTCTACCTTGGGGGGGTGTTAAGACGGGGTTCCCCCCCTGACACCCCAATTCTGTCTCCCCATGGCCTTGAGGGGGGGGTCAGGAGGGGATTTCCCCCCCCAACACCCCAGTTTACCCCCTCCCCACACCTCAGTTGGGGACTTAAGACGGGCTGTCCCCCCTTCCTCCCCTCCCACCTCTTCTGGAGGGTGTCAGGACACTTCTTCTCCTTCTCCCCCCCCCCCTCCATCCCCTTCACACCCCATTATTATTTTTTTTTCTCTCCCCCCCCCCCTTTTTCTTTTTCCCAGCCGACATCCCCCCTTCCCCGGGGAACATCCCGGCCAGCCACCCCCTCCTGGTGCGCCACGCCGACCACGCTTCCCTGGGTTTGGGCGCCGGCGCCGCCACCACCCGCCTGGCCCAAGGGCTGGGCCGCAGCCAGCGCACCCTGCGCCAGCTCACCGCCAACGCCGGCCACACCATCCACGTCCACTACCCCGGCGCCCGACAGCCCAACCCCCCCCTCATCCTCCAGCGGTGAGTAACCACACCCCCTCCTCCTCCCCTCTCCCCTCTCCCCCCCCCCCCCCCCCAAAAATCCCTACGGGAATCCCCCCTAAATCTCTACGGGATCCTCCACATCTCTACTGGGGCGCACATCTCAAATCTCTCCGGATCCCTCAAATCTCTCCGGATCCCTCAAACCTCTCCGGATCCCTCAAACCTCTCCGGATCCCTCAAACCTTTACGGATCCCACAAACCTCTCTCCAGGACCTCCCAAACTCCTCCGGAGCACCCCCCACCCCAAACTTCTCAGGATTACACAAACCTTTCCAGGACGCCCCACAGACCCCTCTGGGACCCCCCAAACCTCTCTGGGACCCCCCAAACCTCTCTGGGAACCCCCAAACCCCTCTGGGACCCCCCAAAACCTCTCCAGGACCCCCCAAACCTCTCTGGGACCCCCCAAACCCCTCTGGGACCCCCCCAAAGCCTCTCCAGGATCCCCCAAACCTCTCCAGATCCCACAGACCCCTCTGGGACCCCCACAAAACCTCTCTGGATCCCACAGACCCCTCTGAGACCCCCCAAACCTCTCAGGATCCCACAAACCTTTCCAGGACCCCCCCCAAACCCCTCTGGGACCCCACAAACCTCTCTGGGACCCCCCCAAACCGCTCCAGATCCCACAGACCCCTCTGAGACCCCCCAAACCTCTCAGGATCCCACAAACCTTTCCAGGACCCCCCCCAAACCCCTCTGGGACCCCCCAAACCCCTCTGGGAACCCCCCAAACCTCTCAGAGTCCCACAAACCTTTCCAGGACCCCCCACAAACCCCTCTGGGACCCCCCAAACCCCTCTGGGAACCCCCAAACCTCTCAGAGTCCCACAAACCTTTCCAGGACCCCCCACAAACCCCTCTGGGACCCCACAAACCCCTCTGGGAACCCCCAAACCTCTCTGGGACCCCCCAAACCTCTCCGGGACCCCACAAACCTTTCCAGGACCCCCCCTAAACCCCTCTGGGACCCCCCCAAAACCTCTCCAGATCCCACAGACCCCTCTGGGACCCCCACAAAACCTCTCCAGACCCCACAGACTCCTCTGAGACCCCCCAAACCTCTCAGGATCCCACAAACCTTTCCAGGACCCCCCCCAAACCCCTCTGGGACCCCCCAAACCTCTCCGGGACCCCACAAACCTTTCCAGGACCCCCCACAAACCCCTCTGGGACCCCCCCAAAACCTCTCCAGATCCCACAGACCCCTCTGGGACCCCCACAAAACCTCTCCAGATCCCACAGACTCCTCTGAGACCCCCCAAACCTCTCAGGATCCCACAAACCTTTCCAGGACCCCCCCCAAACCCCTCTGGGACCCCCCAAACCTCTCCGGGACCCCACAAACCTTTCCAGGACCCCCCACAAACCCCTCTGGGACCCCCCAAACCTCTCTGGGACCCCCCCAAACCACTCCAGATCCCACAGACCCCTCTGAGACCCCCCAAACCTCTCAGGATCCCACAAACCTTTCCAGGACCCCCCACAGACCCCTCTGAGACCCCCCAAACCCCTCTGGGAACCCCCAAACCTCTCTGGGAACCCCCAAACCCCTCTGGGACCCCCCTCAAAACCTCTCCAGGATCCCCCAAACCTCTCCGGATCCCACAAACCCCTCTGGGACCCCCCCAAACCTCTCCAGATCCCACAGACCCCTCTGGGACCCCCCAAACCTCTCTGGATCCCACAGACCCCTTTGAGACCCCCCAAATCTCTCAGGATCCCACAAACCTTTCCAGGACCCCCCCCAAACCCCTCTGGGACCCCCCAAACCTCTCCGGGACCCCACAAACCTTTCCAGGACCCCTCACAGACCCCTCTGGGACCCCCCCAAACCTCTCAGGATCCCACAAACCTTCCCAGGACCCCCCAAACCCCTCCGGGACCCCACAAACCTCTCCAGGATCCCCCAAACCCCTCCGGGACCCCCCAAACCCCTCCGGGACCCCACAAACCCCTCTGGGACCCCCCCAAACCTCTCCGGGACCCCCCAAACCTCTCCGGGCCCCTCCCAAACCTCTCAGGATCCCACAAACCCTCACAGGACCCCCCAAACCCCTCTGGGACCCCCCAAACCTCTCTGGGGTCCCCTAAATCCCTCCGGGACCCCCCCTCAAACCCCACCAGACCCTCCCTGGATCCCCCAAACCTCTCTGGTCCCCCCTCATTGCGGGTCCCTTCCTTGGGGTCCCCGTGTCCCCCCTTCTTTTTGGGGTCCCCCCTTCCTCCTTGGTGTCCCTGTGTCCCTCCTTCTTTTTGGGGTCCCCCCCTCCTCCTCCTTGGGGTTCCCCCCTTCTTTTTGGGGTCTCCCCCTCCTTGGGGTCCCCCCTCCTCCTCTTTGGGGTCCCCCCTTCCTCCTTGGGGTCCCCATGTCCCCCCCTCTTCCTCGGGGTCCCCCCCCCATCCCTTCTCCCCACATCCCCTCTCCTTCTTGGGGTCCCCCCCCTCCTCCTCCTTGGGGTCCCCCCTTCTTTTTGGGGTCTCCTCCTCCTTGGGGTCCCACCTCCTCCTCCTTGGGGTCCCCCCTTCTTTTTGGGGTCTCCCCCTCCTTGGGGTCCCCCCTCCTCCTCCTTGGGGTCCCCCCTTCTTTTTGGGGTCCCCATGTCCCCCCCTCCTCCTCGGGGTTCCCCCCACCCCTTCCCTTCTCCCCACATCCCCCCTCCTTCTCGCAGTCCCCCCTCATTGCTGGTCCCCCCTCCTCCTCCTGGGGGTCCCCCCTTCTTTTTGGGGTCTCCCCCTCCTTGGGGTCCCCCCCCCTCCTCCTCGGGATCCCCCCCCTCCTCCTCGGGATCCCCCCCCCATCCCTTCTCCCCACATCCCCCCTCCTTCTCGCAGTCCCCCCTCATTGCTGGTCCCCCCTCCTCCTCCTGGGGGTCCCCGGGGGGGGGGTGTGGGGGGGTGTGTGTGTGTGTGTGTCCCCCTCCCCGTGACGGCGTCCCCCCCCCGCTCCGCGGTGTCCCCGCAGGCTGCTGGGCCCCTCGGCGGCGGCGGACATCCTGCAGCTGAGCAGCAGCTTGCCCCTGCAGAGCCGGGGCCGGGCCCGCCTGCTGGTGGGCAACGAGGACGTCCACATCATCGCCCGCTCCGACGACGAACTGCTCGACGACTTCTTCCACGAGCAGGGCAGCGCCGGCAGCCAGGCAGGCGAGTGGGGGCGGGGCCTGAAGGGGTGTGGTCGGGGGGGCGGGGCCTCGCGGGGCGGGGCAGGGGAGAAAGAAGGGGGGCACACACACACACACACACCCCGACCTCCCAAAGCAAGTGGATGGAGGGGAGGGGGCGTGGTCTATGAGGGGGCGTGGTCTGATGGGGTGTGGCCTGTAAAGGGGGGCCACCCCCACCCACTCACCCCCAAACTAAGTGGATGGAGGGGATGGGGCCGGAGGGAGGGGGCGTGGTCTGGGAGGGGGCGTGGTCTATGAGGGGGCGTGGTCTGATGGGGTGTGGCCTGTAAAGGGGGGCCACCCCCACCCACTCAGCCCCAAACTAAGTGGATGGAGTGGATGGGGCTGGAGGGAGGGGGAGGAGTCTGGAGGGAGGAGGAGGAGTCTGGAGGGAGGGGGTGTGGTCTGGGAGGGGGCGTGGCCTGTAAAGGGGGGCCACCCCCACCCATTCACCCTCACCCACTCAGCCCCAAACTAAGTGGATGGAGGGGATGGAGCTGGAGGGAGGGGGAGGAGTCTGGAGGGAGGGGGCGTGGTCAGGGAGGGGGCGTGGTCTGGGAGGGGGCGTGGCCTGTAAAGGGGGGCCACCCCCACCCACTCACCCCCACCCACTCACCCCCAAACTAAGTGGATGGAGGGGATGGGGCTGGAGGGAGGGGGAGGAGTCTGGAGGGAGGGGGCGTGGCCTGGGAGGGGGCGTGGCCTGTAAAGGGGAGACACCCCCACCCACTCAGCCCCAAACTAAGTGGATGGAGGGGATGGGGCCGGAGGGAGGGGGAGGAGCCTGGAGGGAGGGGTGGGGTCTGGGGGGTGGGGCCACACCCCCCTAGTGGCTGCAAGAGGGGAGGAGCCTGGGGAGAAGGGGCGGGGCCTGGCCTGGGGATAGGCGGGGCATGACTGATGAGGGGTGTGGCTTGCCTGGTGGGGGGCGTGGCTTCCCTGATGGAGGCGGGGCTTGCCTGACAGCCACAGGCCCTGGAGTGGGGAAAGGTGGGCTGAGAGCAAGGGGGGGGCGTGGCCTGACCGAGGGGGGCGTGGCCTATCCGAGGGGGGCGTGGCTTGGCCGAGGAGGCAAAGCACAGCTCTCTCCCCTCCCTGGATGTGTGGGTTCACTTTGCCCCCCCCTCCCTCCCTTTTGCCCCCCTCCCCACAGGGACCCTCTCCAGCATCCCCACCGCCCTGACGCGCTGGACGGAGGAGTGCAAGGTGCTGGACGCCGAGAGCATGCACGACTGTGTCTCGGGTGAGCCACCGTGTCCCCAACAACCCCCCCTCCCCCCCCAAAATGTCCCCCCCCCCCCCCCAGTGTCGTGTCCCCCCCCTCCCAACCCACCATCACCACCTCTCCCCCATCCCCAGCGCTGCCACCACCCACCCCCAGACCCTCCGGTGCCAACAACCTGCGCTCTGCCCCCCCCCCCCCCCCGATGTCCCCACCCCACTCGGGGGTCCCCACACCCCTAAAACCCCCCCTCTCTCTCTGTGTGTCCCCCCCCCCCCGGCAGTGGTGAAGGTGCCCATCCTGGCTCGCCTGGAAGCGCTGCGGGACGAGGAGTTGGACGAACGGCGAGAGAAACGTCGGCGTCAGGCGGCCGAGGATGAAGCCAAAGGTACCGATCGCGGCCCCGAGGACAAGGACGGCGCCGACGCTCAGGTGAGGGGCACCCCAAAACCCCCTCAGCCCCCCCCCCCCCCAAAATCCCCTCCAGCCCCCTCAAAATCCTCTCCACCTCCTCCAAAATCCCCTCCACCTCCTCCAAAATCCTCTCCACCTCCTCCAAAATTCCCTCCACCTCCTCAAAACCCACCAAAATCTCCCCCAACCCACTAAAAAAATCCCTTCAACCTCCCCCAAAATCCCTCCAGCCCCCCCCAAAATCCCTCCAGCCCCCCCCAAAATCCCCCTCCAGCCCCCCAAAATCTCCCTCCAACCCCCCAAAAGCCCCTCAACCTCTCCCCAAAAGCACCAAACCAAAACCTCCCCAACCCCCCAAATCGCCTCCAACCCCCCCAAAATCCCTTCCCTCCCCCCCAAAATCCCTTCAGTCCCCCCCAAAATCCCTTCAGTCCCCCCCCAAAATCCCTTCAGTCCCCCCCCAAATCCTCAAATCCCCCCAAATCTCCTCTGCCCCTTCCAAGATCCCATCTGCCCCCCCCCAAAATCCCCTCTGCTCCCCCAAAACCCCTCCCACCCCTCCGAAATCCCATCTGCCCCCTCCAAAATCCCATCTGCCCCCTCCGAAATCCCATCTGCCCCCCCAAATCCCATCTGCCCCCCCAAATCCCATCTGCCCCCCCAAAAAAAACCTCTCTACCCCCCAAAAAAACCCCTTTCCACCCCCCCAAATCCCATCAGCCCCCCAAAAAAAACCCTCTATCCCCCAAACAAAATCCCCAACCCCCCCCAAATCCCCAACACCCCCCCCATAACCCCCTCAGCCCCCCTAACACCCCCTCAACCCCCCCCAAAACCCCCTCAACCCCCCCCAAAACCCCCCTCACC
>NW_028128898.1:0-56837 GCF_965231255.1 Vanellus vanellus | reverse complement strand
CAGTGAGGACCAGCATGACCTTTTCCCGCTGGCAACCTTTGCTGTGGCAAGCAAAAGCTGGACGTTTGTCTTTTTTTGCTGCGGAGGGCGCAAAAGTGAAAAAAGGTGCTTTTGAGGATAGAGTGGGCAGGAAAGCAGAGAGGGCCAAATTGTGTGGGCCATTTGAAGGGGGTTCCAGGAGGCAGAGAGGACCAGCATACTTTTCCCCGCTGGCACCTTTGCTGTGGCAGCAAAAGCTGGACGTTTGTCTTTTTTTGCTGCGGAGGGCGCCAAATGTGAAAAAAGGTGCTTTTGAGCATAGACTCAGCAGGAAAGCAGAGAGGGCCAAATTGTGTGGGGCATTTGAAGGGGTTCCAGGAGGCAGTGAGGACCAGCATGACTTTTCCCCGCTGCACCTTTGCTGTGGCAGCAAAAGCTGGACGTTTGTCTTTTTTTGCTGCGGAGGGCGCCAAAAGTGAAAAAAGGTGCTTTTGAGGATAGAGTGGGCAGGAAAGCAGAGAGGGCCAAATTGTGTGGGGCATTTGAAGGGGTTCCAGGAGGCAGTGAGGACCAGCATGACTTTTCCCCGCTGGCACCTTTGCTGTGGCAGCAAAAGCTGGACGTTTGTCTTTTTTGCTGCGGAGGGCGCCAAAAGTGAAAAAAGATGCTTTTGAGGATAGAGTGGGCAGGAAAGCAGAGAGGTGCCAAATTGTGTGGGGCATTTGAAGGGGTTCCAGGAGGCAGTGAGGACCAGCATGACTTTTCCCAGCTGGCACCTTTGCTGTGGCAGCAAAAGCTGGACGTTTGTCTTTTTTGCTGCGGAGGGCGCCAAAAGTGAAAAAAGGTGCTTTTGAGGATAGAGTGGGCAGGAAAGCAGAGAGGGCCAAATTGTGTGGGGCATTTGAAGGGGTTCCAGGAGGCAGTGAGGACCAGCATGACTTTTCCCCGCTGGCACTTTTGCTGTGGCAGCAAAAGCTGGACGTTTGTCTTTTTTTGCTGCGGAGGGCGCCAAAAGTGAAAAAAGGTGCTTTTGAGGATAGAGTGGGCAGGAAAGCAGAGAGGGCCAAATTGTGTGGGGCATTTGAAGGGGTTCCAGGAGGCAGTGAGGACCAGCATGACTTTTCCCGCTGGCACTTTTGCTGTGGCAGCAAAGCTGGACGTTTGTCGTTTTTGCTGCGGAGGGCGCCAAATGTAAAAAAGGTGCTTTTGACGATAGACTCAGCAGGAAATCAGAGAGGGCCAAATTGTGTGGGGCATTTGAATGGAGTCCAGGAGGCAGTGAGGACCAGCATGACTTTTCCCCGCTGGCACCTTTGCTGTGGCAGCAAAAGCTGGACGTTTGTCTTTTTTGCTGCGGAGGGCGCCAAAAGTGAAAAAGGTGCTTTTGAGGATAGAGTGGGCAGGAAAGCAGAGAGGGCCAAATTGTGTGGGGCATTTAAAGGGGTTCCAGGAGGCAGAGAGGACCAGCATGACTTTTCCCCGCTGGCACCTTTGCTGTGGCAGCAAAAGCTGGACGTTTGTCTTTTTTTGCTGCGGAGGGCGCCAAAAGTGAAAAAAGGTGCTTTTGAGCATAGACTCAGCAGGAAAGCAGAGAGGGCCAAATTGTGTGGGGCATTTGAAGGGGTTCCAGGAGGCAGTGAGGACCAGCATGACTTTTCCCCGCTGGCACCTTTGCTGTGGCAGCAAAAGCTGGACGTTTGTCTTTTTTGCTGCGGAGGGCGCCAAATGTGAAAAAAGGTGCTTTTGAGGATAGAGTGGGCAGGAAAGCAGAGAGGGCCAAATTGTGTGGGGCATTTGAAGGGGTTCCAGGAGGCAGAGAGGACCAGCATGACTTTTCCCCGCTGGCACCTTTGCTGTGGCAGCAAAAGCTGGACGTTTGTCTTTTTTGCTGCGGAGGGCGCCAAATGTGAAAAAAAGGTGCTTTTGAGCATAGACTCAGCAGGAAAGCAGAGAGGGCCAAATTGTGTGGGGCATTTGAAGGGGTTCCAGGAGGCAGTGAGGACCAGCATGACTTTTCCCCGCTGGCCCCTTTGCTGTGGCAGCAAAAGCTGGACGTTTGTCTTTCTTGCTTCGGAGGGAGCCAAAAGTGAAAAAAGGTGCTTTTGAGGATAGAGTGGGCAGGAAAGCAGAGAGGGCCAAATTGTGTGGGGCATTTGAAGGGGTTCCAGGAGGCAGTGAGGACCAGCATGACTTTTCCCCGCTGGCACCTTTGCTGTGGCAGCAAAAGCTGGACGTTTGTCTTTTTTGCTGCGGAGGGCGCCAAAAGTGAAAAAAGGTGCTTTTGAGGATAGAGTCGGCAGGAAGCAGAGAGGGCCAAATTGTGTGGGGCATTTGAAGGGGTTCCAGGAGGCAGTGAGGACCAGCATGACTTTTCCCGCTGGCACTTTTGCTGTGGCAGCAAAAGGCTGGACGTTTGTCTTTTTTGCTGCGGAGGGCGCCAAAAGTGAAAAAAGGTGCTTTTGAGCATAGACTCGGCAGGAAAGCAGAGAGGGCCAAATTGTGTGGGGCATTTGAAGGGGTTCCAGGAGGCAGTGAGGACCAGCATGACTTTTCCCCGCTGGCACTTTTGCTGTGGCAGCAAAAGCTGGACGTTTGTCTTTTTTTGCTGCGGAGGGCGCCAAATGTGAAAAAAGGTGCTTTTGAGGATAGAGTGGGCAGGAAAGCAGAGAGGGCCAAATTGTGTGGGGCATTTGAAGGGGTTCCAGGAGGCAGAGAGGACCAGCATGACTTTTCCCCGCTGGCACCTTTGCTGAGGCAGCAAAAGCTGGACGTTTGTCTTTTTTTGCTGCGGAGGGCGCCAAATGCGAAAAAAGGTGCTTTTGAGCAATAGACTCAGCAGGAAAGCAGAGAGGGCCAAATTGTGTGGGGCATTTGAAGGGGTTCCAGGAGGCAGTGAGGACCAGCATGACTTTTCCCCGCTGGCCCCTTTGCTGTGGCAGCAAAAGCTGGACGTTTGTCTTTTTTGCTGCGGAGGGAGCCAAAAGTGAAAAAAGGTGCTTTTGAGGATAGAGTGGCAGGAAAGCAGAGAGGGCCAAATTGTGTGGGGCATTTGAAGGGGTTCCAGGAGGCAGTGAGGACCAGCATCACATTTTCCCGCTGGCACCTTTGCTGTGGCAGCAAAAGCTGGACGTTTGTCTTTTTGCTGCGGAGGGCGCCAAAAGTGAAAAAAGGTGCTTTTGAGGATAGAGTGGGCAGGAAAGCAGAGAGGGCCAAATTGTGTGGGGCATTTGAAGGGGTTCCAGGAGGCAGTGAGGACCAGCATGACTTTTCCCCGCTGGCACCTTTGCTGTGGCAGCAAAAGCTGGACGTTTGTCTTTTTTGCTCCGGAGGGCACCAAAAGTGAAAAAAGGTGCTTTTGAGGATAGAGTGGGCAGGAAAACATAGAGGGCCAAATTGTGTGGGGCATTTGAAGGGGTTCCAGGAGGCAGTGAGGACCAGCATGACTTTTCCCCGCTGGCACCTTTGCTGTGGCAGCAAAAGCTGGACGTTTGTCTTTTTGCTGCGGAGGGCGCCAAAAGTGAAAAAGATGCTTTTGAGGATAGAGTGGGCAGGAAAGCAGAGAGTGCCAAATTGTGTGGGGCATTTGAAGGGGTTCCAGGAGGCAGTGAGGACCAGCATGACTTTTCCCCGCTGGCCCCTTTGCTGTGGCAGCAAAGCTGGACGTTTGTCTTTTTTGCTGCGGAGGGCGCCAAAAGTGAAAAAAGGTGCTTTTGAGGATAGAGTCGGGCAGGAAAGCAGAGAGGGCCAAATTGTGTGGGGCATTTGAAGGGGTCCCAGGAGGCAGTGAGGACCAGCATGACTTTTTCCACGCTGGCACCTTTGCTGTGGCAGCAAAAGCTGGACGTTTGTCTTTTTTGCTGCGGAGGGCGCCAAAAGTGAAAAAATGTGCTTTTGAGGATAGAGTGGGCAGGAAAACATAGAGGGCCAAATTGTGTGGGGCATTTGAAGGGGTTTCCAGGAGGCAGTGAGGACCAGCGCGACTTTTCCCCGCTGGCACCTTTGCTGTGGTAAGCAAAAGCTGGACGTTTCTCTTTTTGCTCCGGAGGCTGCCAAATGTGAAAAAAGGTGCTTTTGAGCATAGACTCGGCAGGAAAGCAGAGAGGGCCAAATTGTGTGGGGCATTTGAAGGGGTTCCAGGAGGCAGTGAGGACCAGCATGACTTTTCCCGCTGGCACCTTTGCTGTGGCAGCAAAAGCTGGACGTTTGTCTTTTTTGCTGCGGAGGGCGCCAAAAGTGAAAAAAGGTGCTTTTGAGGATAGAGTGGGCAGGAAAGCAGAGAGGGCCAAATTGTGTGGGGCATTTGAAGGGGTTCCAGGAGGCAGTGAGGACCAGCATGACTTTTCCCCGCTGGCACCTTTGCTGTGGCAGCAAAAGCTGGACGTTTGTCTTTTTTGCTGCGGAGGGCGCCAAAAGTGAAAAAAGGTGCTTTTGAGGATAGACTCAGCAGGAAAGCAGAGAGGGCCAAATTGTGTGGGGCATTTGAAGGGGTTCCAGGAGGCAGTGAGGACCAGCATGACTTTTCCCGCTGGCACTTTTGCTGTGGCAGCAAAAGCTGGACGTTTGTCTTTTTTGCTGCGGAGGCGCCAAAAGTGAAAAAAGGTGCTTTTGAGGATAGAGTGGGCAGGAAAGCAGAGAGGGCCAAATTGTGTGGGGCATTTGAATGGGTTCCAGGAGGCAGTGAGGACCAGCATGACTTTTCCCGCTGGCACCTTTGCTGTGGCAGCAAAAGCTGGACGTTTGTCTTTTTTGCTGCGGAGGGCGCCAAAAGTGAAAAAAGGTGCTTTTGAGGATAGAGTCGGCAGGAAAGCAGAGAGGGCCAAATTGTGTGGGGCATTTGAAGGGGTCCCAGGAGGCAGTGAGGACCAGCATGACTTTTCCACGCTGGCACCTTTGCTGTGGCAGCAAAAGGTGGACGTTTGTCTTTTTTGCTGCGGAGGGCGCCAAAAGTGAAAAAATGTGCTTTTGAGGATAGAGTGGGCAGGAAAACATAGAGGGCCAAATTGTGTGGGGCATTTGAGGGTTTCCAGGAGGCAGTGAGGACCAGCGCGACTTTTCCCCGCTGGCACCTTTGCTGTGGTAGCAAAAGCTGGACGTTTCTCTTTTTGCTCCGGAGGCTGCCAAATGTGAAAAAAGGTGCTTTTGAGCATAGACTCGGCAGGAAAGCAGAGAGGGCCAAATTGTGTGGGGCATTTGAAGGGGTTCCAGGAGGCAGTGAGGACCAGCATGACTTTTCCCGCTGGCACCTTTGCTGTGGCAGCAAAAAGCTGGACGTTTGTCTTTTTTGCTGCGGAGGGCGCCAAAAGTGAAAAAAGGTGCTTTTGAGGATAGAGTGGGCAGGAAAGCAGAGAGGGCCAAATTGTGTGGGGCATTTGAAGGGGTTCCAGGAGGCAGTGAGGACCAGCATGACTTTTCCCCGCTGGCACCTTTGCTGTGGCAGCAAAAGCTGGACGTTTGTCTTTTTTGCTGCGGAGGGCGCCAAAAGTGAAAAAATGTGCTTTTGAGGATAGAGTGGGCAGGAAAACATAGAGGGCCAAATTGTGTGGGGCATTTGAAGGGTTTCCAGGAGGCAGTGAGGACCAGCGCGACTTTTGCCCGCTGGCACCTTTGCTGTGGCAGCAAAAGCTGGACGTTTGTCTTTTTTGCTGCGGAGGGCGCCAAAAGTGAAAAAAGGTGCTTTTGAGGATAGAGTCGGCAGGAAAGCAGAGAGGGCCAAATTGTGTGGGGCATTTGAAGGGGTTCCAGGAGGCAGTGAGGACCAGCATGACTTTTCCCCGCTGGCACCTTTGCTGTGGCAGCAAAAGCTGGACGTTTGTCTTTTTTGCTGCGGAGGGCGCCAAAAGTGAAAAAAGATGCTTTTGAGGATAGAGTCGGCAGGAACGCAGAGAGGGCCAAATTGTGTGGAACATTCGAAGGGGTTCCAGGAGGCAGTGAGGACCAGCATGACTTTTCCGCTGGCACCTTTGCTGTGGCAGCAAAAGGTGGACGTTTGTCTTTTTTGCTGCGGAGGGCGCCAAAAGTGAAAAAAGGTGCTTTTGAGGATAGAGTCGGCAGGAAAGCAGAGAGGGCCAAATTGTGTGGGCATTTGAAGGGGTTCCAGGAGGCAGTGAGGACCAGCATGACTTTTCCCCGCTGGCACCTTTGCTGTGGCAGCAAAAGCTGGACGTTTGTCTTTTTTGCTGCGGAGGGCACCAAAAGTGAAAAAAGGTGCTTTTGAGGATAGAGTGGGCAGGAAAACATAGAGGGCCAAATTTTGTGGGGCATTTGAAGGGGTTCCAGGAGGCAGTGAGGACCAGCATGACTTTTCCCCGCTGGCACCTTTGCTGTGGCAGCAAAAGCTGGACGTTTGTCTTTTTGCTGCGGAGGGCGCCAAATGTGAAAAAAGGTGCTTTTGAGCATAGACTCAGCAGGAAAGCAGAGAGGGCCAAATTGTGTGGGGCATTTGAAGGGGTTTCAGGAGGCAGTGAGGACCAGCATGACTTTTCCCCGCTCGCACCTTTGCTGTGGCAGCAAAAGCTGGACGTTTGTCTTTTTTGCTCCGGAGGGCGCCAAAAGTGAAAAAAGGTGCTTTTGAGGATAGAGTGGGCAGGAAAGCAGAGAAGGCCAAATTGTGTGGGGCATTTGAAGGGGTTCCAGGAGGCAGTGAGGACCAGCATCACTTTTCCTAGCTGGCACCTTTGCTGTGGCAGCAAAAGCTGGACATTTGTCTTTTTTGCTCCAGAGGGCGCCAAAAGTGAAAAAAGGTGCTTTTGAGAATATAGTCGGCAGGAAAGCAGAGAGGGCCAAATTGTGTGGGGCATTTGAAGGGGTTCCAGGAGGCAGTGAGGACCAGCATGATTTTTCCCGCTGGCACCTTTGCTGTGGCAGCAAAAGCTGGACGTTTGTCTTTTTTTGCTGCGGAGGGCGCCAAAAGTGAAAAAAGGTGCTTTTGAGGCTAGAGTCGGCAGGAAAGCAGACATGGCCAAAATTGTGTGGGGCATTTGAAGGGGTTCCAGGAGGCAGTGAGGACCAGCATGACTTTTCCCCGCTGGCACCTTTGCTGTGGCAGCAAAAGCTGGACGTTTGTCTTTTTGCTGCGGAGGGCGCCAAAAGTGAAAAAAGGTGCTTTTGAGGATGGACTCAGCAGGAAAGCAGAGAGGGCCAAATCGTGTGGGGCATTTGAAGGGGTTCCAGGAGGCAGTGAGGACCAGCATGACTTTTCCCCGCTGGCACCTTTGCTGTGGCAGCAAAAGCTGGACGTTTCTCTTTTTTGCTGCGGAGGGCGCCAAATGTGAAAAAAGGTGCTTTTGAGCATAGACTCAGCAGGAAATCAGAGAGGGCCAAATTGTGTGAAGCATTTGCAGGGGTTCCAGGAGGCAGTGAGGACCAGCATGACTTTTCCCCGCTGGCCCCTTTGCTGTGGCAGCAAAAGCTGGACGTTTGTCTTTTTTGCTCCGGAGGGCACCAAAAGTGAAAAAAGGTGCTTTTGAGGATAGAGTCGGCAGGAAAGCAGAGAGGGCCAAATTGTTTGGGGCATTTGAAGGGGTTCCAGGAGGCAGTGAGGACCAGCATGACTTTTCCCCGCTGGCACCTTTGCTGTGGCAGCAAAAGCTGGACGTTTGTCTTTTTTGCTGCGGAGGGCGCCAAAAGTGAAAAAAGGTGCTTTTGAGGATAGAGTGGGCAGGAAAGCAGAGAGGGCCAAATTGTGTGGGGCATTTGAAGGGGTTCCAAGGAGGCAGTGAGGACCAGCATGACTTTTCCCCGCTGGCACCTTTGCTGTGGCAGCAAAAGCTGGACGTTTGTCTTTTTTGCTGCGGAGGGAGCCAAAGTGAAAAAAGGTGCTTTTGAGGATATAGTCGGCAGGAAAGCAGAGAGGGCCAAATTGTGTGGGGCATTTGAAGGGGTTCCAGGAGGCAGTGAGGACCAGCATGACTTTTCCCCGCTGGCACCTTTGCTGTGGCAGCAAAAGCTGGACGTTTGTCTTTTTTGCTGCGGAGGGCGCCAAAAGTGAAAAAAGGTGCTTTTGAGGATAGACTCAGCAGGAAAGCAGAGAGGGCCAAATCGTGTGGGGCATTTGAAGGGGTTCCAGGAGGCAGTGAGGACCAGCATGACTTTTCCTAGCTGGCACCTTTGCTGTGGCAGCAAAAGCTGGACGTTTGTCTTTTTTGCTGCGGAGGGCGCCAAAAGTGAAAAAAGGTGCTTTTGAGCATAGACTCAGCAGGAAATCAGAGAGGGCCAAATTGTGTGGGGCATTTTAAGGGGTTCCAGGAGGCAGTGAGGACCAGCATGACTTTTCCCTGCTGGCACCTTTGCTGTGGCAGCAAAAGCTGGACGTTTGTCTTTTTTGCTGCGGAGGGCGCCAAATGTGAAAAAAGGTGCTTTTGAGCATAGACTCAGCAGGAAAGCAGAGAGGGCCAAAATTGTGTGGGGCATTTGAAGGGGTTCCAGGAGGCAGTGAGGACCAGCATGACTTTTCCCTACTGGCCCCTTTGCTGTGGCAGCAAAAGCTGGACGTTTGTCTTTTTTGCTGCGGAGGGCGCCAAAAGTGAAAAAAGGTGCTTTTGAGGATAGAGTGGGCAGGAAAACATAGAGGGCCAAATTGTGTGGGGCATTTGAAGGGGTTCCAGGAGGCAGTGAGGACCAGCATGACTTTTCCCCGCTGGCACCTTTGCTGTGGCAGCAAAAGCTGGACGTTTGTCTTTTTGCTCCGGAGGCTGCCAAATGTGAAAAAAGGTGCTTTTGAGCATAGACTCAGCAGGAAAGCAGAGAGGGCCAAATTGTGTGGGGCATTTGAAGGGGTTTCAGGAGGCAGTGAGGACCAGCATCCTTTTTCCTAGCTGGCACCTTTGCTGTGGCAGCAAAAGCTGGACGTTTGTCTTTTTTGCTGCGGAGGGCGCCAAAAGTGAAAAAAGGTGCTTTTGAGGATAGAGTGGGCAGGAAAGCAGAGAGGGCCAAATTGTGTGGGGCATTTGAAGGGGTTCCAGGAGGCAGTGAGGACCAGCATCCTTTTTCCTAGCTGGCACCTTTGCTGTGGCAGCAAAAGCTGGACGTTTGTCTTTTTTGCTGCGGAGGGCGCCAAAAGTGAAAAAAGGTGCTTTTGAGCATAGACTCGGCAGGAAAGCAGAGAGGGCCAAATTGTGTGGGGCATTTGAAGGGGTTCCAGGAGGCAGTGAGGACCAGCATGACTTTTCCCCGCTGGCACCTTTGCTGTGGCAGCAAAAGCTGGATGTTTGTCTTTTTTGCTGCGGAGGGCGCCAAATGTGAAAAAAGGTGCTTTTGAGGATAGAGTCGGCAGGAAAGCAGAGAGGGCCAAATTGTGTGGGGCATTTGAAGGGGTTCCAGGAGGCAGTGAGGACCAGCATCACTTTTCCTAGCTGGCACCTTTGCTGTGGCAGCAAAAGCTGGACGTTTGTCTTTTTTGCTGCGGAGGGCGCCAAAAGTGAAAAAAGGTGCTTTTGAGCATAGACTCGGAAGGAAAGCAGAGAGGGCCAAATTGTGTGGGGCATTTGAAGGGGTTCCAGGAGGCAGTGAGGACCAGCATGACTTTTCCCCGCTGGCACCTTTGCTGTGGCAGCAAAAGCTGGACGTTTGTCTTTTTTGCTGCGGAGGGCGCCAAAAGTGAAAAATGTGCTTTTGAGGATAGAGTGGGCAGGAAAGCAGAGAGGGCCAAATTGTGTGGGGCATTTGAAGGGGTTCCAGGAGGCAGTGAGGACCAGCATGACTTTTCCCTGCTCGCACCTTTGCTGTGGCAGCAAAGGTGGACGTTTGTCTTTTTTGATGCGGAGGGCGCCAAAAGTGAAAAAAGGTGCTTTTGAGGATAGAGTCGGCAGGAAAGCAGAGAGGCCCAAATTGTGTGGGGCATTTGAAGGGGTTCCAGGAGGCAGTGAGGACCAGCATGACTTTTCCCCGCTGGCACCTTTGCTGTGGCAGCAAAAGCTGGACGTTTGTCTTTTTTGCTGCGGAGGGCGCCAAAAGTGAAAAAAGGTGCTTCTGAAGATAGAGTGGGCAGGAAAACATAGAGGGCCAAATTGTGTGGGGCATTTGAAGGGGTTCCAGGAGGCAGTGAGGACCAGCATGACTTTTCCCCGCTGGCCCCTTTGCTGTGGCAGCAAAAGCTGGACGTTTGTCTTTTTTGCTGCGGAGGGCGCCAAAAGTGAAAAAAGGTGCTTTTGAGGATAGACTCAGCAGGAAAGCAGAGAGGGCCAAATCGTGTGGGGCATTTGAAGGGGTTCCAGGAGGCAGTGAGGACCAGCATGACTTTTCCCCGCTGGCACCTTTGCTGTGGCAGCAAAAGCTGGACGTTTCTCTTTTTTGCTGCGGAGGGCGCCAAATGTAAAAAAAGGTGCTTTTGAGCATAGACTCAGCAGGAAATCAGAGAGGGCCAAATTGTGTGGGGCATTTGAAGGGGTTCCAGGAGGCAGTGAGGACCAGCATCACTTTTCCTAGCTGGCACCTTTGCTGTGGCAGCAAAAGCTGGACGTTTGTCTTTTTTGCTCCGGAGGGCACCAAAAGTGAAAAAAGGTGCTTTTGAGGATAGAGTCGGCAGGAAAGCAGAGAGGGCCAAATTGTGTGGGGCATTTGAAGGGGTTCCAGGAGGCAGTGAGGACCAGCATGACTTTTCCCCGCTGGCACCTTTGCTGTGGCAGCAAAAGCTGGACGTTTGTCTTTTTTTGCTGCGGAGGGCGCCAAAAGTGAAAAAAGGTGCTTTTGAGGATAGAGTGGGCAGGAAAGCAGAGAGGGCCAAATTGTGTGGGGCATTTGAAGGGGTTCCAGGAGGCAGTGAGGACCAGCATGACTTTTCCCCGCTGGCACCTTTGCTGTGGCAGCAAAAGGTGGACGTTTGTCTTTTTTGATGCGGAGGGCGCCAAAAGTGAAAAAAGGTGCTTTTGAGGATAGAGTCGGCAGGAAAGCAGAGAGGGCCAAATTGTGTGGGGCATTTGAAGGGGTTCCAGGAGGCAGTGAGGACCAGCATGACTTTTCCCCGCTGGCACCTTTGCTGTGGCAGCAAAAGCTGGACGTTTGTCTTTTTTGCTGCGGAGGGCGCCAAAAGTGAAAAAAGGTGCTTTTGAGGATAGAGTGGGCAGGAAAGCAGAGAGGGCCAAATTGTGTGGGGCATTTGAAGGGGTTCCAGGAGGCAGTGAGGACCAGCATCACTTTTCCTAGCTGGCATCTTTGCTGTGGCAGCAAAAGCTGGACATTTGTCTTTTTTGCTCCAGAGGGCGCCAAAAGTGAAAAAAGGTGCTTTTGAGGATAGAGTCGGCAGGAAAGCAGAGAGGGCCAAATTGTGTGGGGCATTTGAAGGGGTTCCAGGAGGCAGTGAGGACCAGCATGATTTTTCCCGCTGGCACCTTTGCTGTGGCAGCAAAAGCTGGACGTTTGTCTTTTTTGCTGCGGAGGGCGCCAAAAGTGAAAAAAGGTGCTTTTGAGGATAGAGTGGGCAGGAAAGCAGAGAGGGCCAAATTGTGTGGGGCATTTGAAGGGGTTCCAGGAGGCAGTGAGGACCAGCATGACTTTTCCCCGCTGGCACCTTTGCTGTGGCAGCAAAAGCTGGACGTTTGTCTTTTTTGCTGCGGAGGGCGCCAAAAGTGAAAAAAGGTGCTTTTGAGGATAGACTCAGCAGGAAAGCAGAGAGGGCCAAATCGTGTGGGGCATTTGAAGGGGTTCCAGGAGGCAGTGAGGACCAGCATGACTTTTCCCCGCTGGCACCTTTGCTGTGGCAGCAAAAGCTGGACGTTTGTCTTTTTTGCTGCGGAGGGCGCCAAAAGTGAAAAAAGGTGCTTCTGAAGATAGAGTGGGCAGGAAAACATAGAGGGCCAAATTGTGTGGGGCATTTGAAGGGGTTCCAGGAGGCAGTGAGGACCAGCATGACTTTTCCCCGCTGGCCCCTTTGCTGTGGCAGCAAAAGCTGGACGTTTGTCTTTTTTGCTGCGGAGGGCGCCAAAAGTGAAAAAAGGTGCTTTTGAGGATAGACTCAGCAGGAAAGCAGAGAGGGCCAAATCGTGTGGGGCATTTGAAGGGGTTCCAGGAGGCAGTGAGGACCAGCATGACTTTTCCCCGCTGGCACCTTTGCTGTGGCAGCAAAAGCTGGACGTTTCTCTTTTTTGCTGCGGAGGGCGCCAAATGTAAAAAAAGGTGCTTTTGAGCATAGACTCAGCAGGAAATCAGAGAGGGCCAAATTGTGTGGGGCATTTGAAGGGGTTCCAGGAGGCAGTGAGGACCAGCATCACTTTTCCTAGCTGGCACCTTTGCTGTGGCAGCAAAAGCTGGACGTTTGTCTTTTTTGCTCCGGAGGGCACCAAAAGTGAAAAAAGGTGCTTTTGAGGATAGAGTCGGCAGGAAAGCAGAGAGGGCCAAATTGTGTGGGGCATTTGAAGGGGTTCCAGGAGGCAGTGAGGACCAGCATGACTTTTCCCCGCTGGCACCTTTGCTGTGGCAGCAAAAGCTGGACGTTTGTCTTTTTTTGCTGCGGAGGGCGCCAAAAGTGAAAAAAGGTGCTTTTGAGGATAGAGTGGGCAGGAAAGCAGAGAGGGCCAAATTGTGTGGGGCATTTGAAGGGGTTCCAGGAGGCAGTGAGGACCAGCATGACTTTTCCCCGCTGGCACCTTTGCTGTGGCAGCAAAAGGTGGACGTTTGTCTTTTTTGATGCGGAGGGCGCCAAAAGTGAAAAAAGGTGCTTTTGAGGATAGAGTCGGCAGGAAAGCAGAGAGGGCCAAATTGTGTGGGGCATTTGAAGGGGTTCCAGGAGGCAGTGAGGACCAGCATGACTTTTCCCCGCTGGCCCCTTTGCTGTGGCAGCAAAAGCTGGACGTTTGTCTTTTTTGCTGCGGAGGGCGCCAAAAGTGAAAAAAGGTGCTTTTGAGGATAGAGTGGGCAGGAAAGCAGAGAGGGCCAAATTGTGTGGGGCATTTGAAGGGGTTCCAGGAGGCAGTGAGGACCAGCATCACTTTTCCTAGCTGGCATCTTTGCTGTGGCAGCAAAAGCTGGACATTTGTATTTTTTGCTCCAGAGGGCGCCAAAAGTGAAAAAAGGTGCTTTTGAGGATAGAGTCGGCAGGAAAGCAGAGAGGGCCAAATTGTGTGGGGCATTTGAAGGGGTTCCAGGAGGCAGTGAGGACCAGCATGATTTTTCCCGCTGGCACCTTTGCTGTGGCAGCAAAAGCTGGACGTTTGTCTTTTTTGCTGCGGAGGGCGCCAAAAGTGAAAAAAGGTGCTTTTGAGGATAGAGTGGGCAGGAAAGCAGAGAGGGCCAAATTGTGTGGGGCATTTGAAGGGGTTCCAGGAGGCAGTGAGGACCAGCATGACTTTTCCCCGCTGGCACCTTTGCTGTGGCAGCAAAAGCTGGACGTTTGTCTTTTTTGCTGCGGAGGGCGCCAAAAGTGAAAAAAGGTGCTTTTGAGGATAGACTCAGCAGGAAAGCAGAGAGGGCCAAATTGTGTGGGGCATTTGAAGGGGTTCCAGGAGGCAGTGAGGACCAGCATGACTTTTCCCCGCTGGCACCTTTGCTGTGGCAGCAAAAGCTGGACGTTTCTCTTATTTGCTGCGGAGGGCGCCAAATGTGAAAAAAGGTGCTTTTGAGCATAGACTCAGCAGGAAATCAGAGAGGGCCAAATTGTGTGAAGCATTTGCAGGGGTTCCAGGAGGCAGTGAGGACCAGCATCACTTTTCCCCGCTGGCACCTTTGCTGTGGCAGCAAAAGCTGGACGTTTGTCTTTTTTGCTCCGGAGGGCACCAAAAGTGAAAAAAGGTGCTTTTGAGGATAGAGTGGGCAGGAAAGCAGAGAGGGCCAAATTGTTTGGGGCATTTGAAGGGGTTCCAGGAGGCAGTGAGGACCAGCATGACTTTTCCCCGCTGGCCCCTTTGCTGTGGCAGCAAAAGCTGGACGTTTGTCTTTTTTGCTGCGGAGGGCGCCAAAAGTGAAAAAAGGTGCTTTTGAGGATAGAGTGGGCAGGAAAACATAGAGGGCCAAATTGTGTGGGGCATTTGAAGGGGTTCCAGGAGGCAGTGAGGACCAGCGCGACTTTTCCCCGCTGGCACCTTTGCTGTGGCAGCAAAAGCTGGACATTTGTCTTTTTTGCTCCGGAGGCTGCCAAATGTGAAAAAAGGTGCTTTTGAGCATAGACTCGGCAGGAAAGCAGAGAGGGCCAAATTGTGTGGGGCATTTGAAGGGGTTCCAGGAGGCAGTGAGGACCAGCATGACTTTTCCCTGCTCGCACCTTTGCTGTGGCAGCAAAAGGTGGACGTTTGTCTTTTTTGCTGCGGAGGGCGCCAAAAGTGAAAAAAGGTGCTTTTGAGGATAGAGTGGGCAGGAAAGCAGAGAGGGCCAAATTGTGTGGGGCATTTGAAGGGGTTCCAGGAGGCAGTGAGGACCAGCATGACTTTTCCCCGCTGGCACCTTTGCTGTGGCAGCAAAAGCTGGACGTTTGTCTTTTTTGCTGCGGAGGGCGCCAAAAGTGAAAAAAGGTGCTTCTGAAGATAGAGTGGGCAGGAAAACATAGAGGGCCAAATTGTGTGGGGCATTTGAAGGGGTTCCAGGAGGCAGTGAGGACCAGCATGACTTTTCCCCGCTGGCCCCTTTGCTGTGGCAGCAAAAGCTGGACGTTTGTCTTTTTTGCTGCGGAGGGCGCCAAAAGTGAAAAAAGGTGCTTTTGAGGATAGACTCAGCAGGAAAGCAGAGAGGGCCAAATCGTGTGGGGCATTTGAAGGGGTTCCAGGAGGCAGTGAGGACCAGCATGACTTTTCCCCGCTGGCACCTTTGCTGTGGCAGCAAAAGCTGGACGTTTCTCTTTTTTGCTGCGGAGGGCGCCAAATGTGAAAAAAGGTGCTTTTGAGCATAGACTCAGCAGGAAATCAGAGAGGGCCAAATTGTGTGGGGCATTTGAAGGGGTTCCAGGAGGCAGTGAGGACCAGCATGACTTTTCCCCGCTGGCACCTTTGCTGTGGCAGCAAAAGCTGGACGTTTGTCTTTTTTGCTCCGAAGGGCACCAAAAGTGAAAAAAGGTGCTTTTGAGGATAGAGTCGGCAGGAAAGCAGAGAGGGCCAAATTGTGTGGGGCATTTGAAGGGGTTCCAGGAGGCAGTGAGGACCAGCATCCCTTTTCCCCGCTGGCACCTTTGCTGTGGCAGCAAAAGCTGGACGTTTGTCTTTTTTGCTGCGGAGGGCGCCAAAAGTGAAAAAAGGTGCTTTTGAGCATAGACTCGGCAGGAAAGCAGAGAGGGCCAAATTGTGTGGGGCATTTGAAGGGGTTCCAGGAGGCAGTGAGGACCAGCATGACTTTTCCCCGCTGGCACCTTTGCTGTGGCAGCAAAAGCTGGACGTTTGTCTTTTTTTGCTGCGGAGGGCGCCAAAAGTGAAAAAATGTGCTTTTGAGGATAGAGTGGGCAGGAAAGCAGAGAGGGCCAAATTGTGTGGGGCATTTGAAGGGGTTCCAGGCGGCAGTGAGGACCAGCATGACTTTTCCCGCTGGCACCTTTGCTGTGGCAGCAAAAGGTGGACGTTTGTCTTTTTTGCTGCGGAGGGCGCCAAAAGTGAAAAAAGGTGCTTTTGAGGATAGAGTGGGCAGGAAAGCAGAGAGGGCCAAATTGTGTGGGGCATTTGAAGGGGTTCCAGGAGGCAGTGAGGACCAGCATGACTTTTCCCCGCTGGCACCTTTGCTGTGGCAGCAAAAGCTGGACGTTTGTCTTTTTTGCTGCGGAGGGCGCCAAAAGTGAAAAAAGGTGCTTCTGAAGATAGAGTGGGCAGGAAAACATAGAGGGCCAAATTGTGTGGGGCATTTGAAGGGGTTCCAGGAGGCAGTGAGGACCAGCATGACTTTTCCCCGCTGGCCCCTTTGCTGTGGCAGCAAAAGCTGGACGTTTGTCTTTTTTGCTGCGGAGGGCGCCAAAAGTGAAAAAAGGTGCTTTTGAGGATAGACTCAGCAGGAAAGCAGAGAGGGCCAAATCGTGTGGGGCATTTGAAGGGGTTCCAGGAGGCAGTGAGGACCAGCATGACTTTTCCCCGCTGGCACCTTTGCTGTGGCAGCAAAAGCTGGACGTTTCTCTTTTTTGCTGCGGAGGGCGCCAAATGTGAAAAAAGGTGCTTTTGAGCATAGACTCAGCAGGAAATCAGAGAGGGCCAAATTGTGTGGGGCATTTGAAGGGGTTCCAGGAGGCAGTGAGGACCAGCATGACTTTTCCCCGCTGGCACCTTTGCTGTGGCAGCAAAAGCTGGACGTTTGTCTTTTTTGCTCCGAAGGGCACCAAAAGTGAAAAAAGGTGCTTTTGAGGATAGAGTCGGCAGGAAAGCAGAGAGGGCCAAATTGTGTGGGGCATTTGAAGGGGTTCCAGGAGGCAGTGAGGACCAGCATCCCTTTTCCCCGCTGGCACCTTTGCTGTGGCAGCAAAAGCTGGACGTTTGTCTTTTTTGCTGCGGAGGGCGCCAAAAGTGAAAAAAGGTGCTTTTGAGCATAGACTCGGCAGGAAAGCAGAGAGGGCCAAATTGTGTGGGGCATTTGAAGGGGTTCCAGGAGGCAGTGAGGACCAGCATGACTTTTCCCCGCTGGCACCTTTGCTGTGGCAGCAAAAGCTGGACGTTTGTCTTTTTTTGCTGCGGAGGGCGCCAAAAGTGAAAAAATGTGCTTTTGAGGATAGAGTGGGCAGGAAAGCAGAGAGGGCCAAATTGTGTGGGGCATTTGAAGGGGTTCCAGGAGGCAGTGAGGACCAGCATGACTTTTCCCCGCTGGCACCTTTGCTGTGGCAGCAAAAGCTGGACGTTTGTCTTTTTTGCTCCGAAGGGCACCAAAAGTGAAAAAAGGTGCTTTTGAGGATAGAGTCGGCAGGAAAGCAGAGAGGGCCAAATTGTGTGGGGCATTTGAAGGGGTTCCAGGAGGCAGTGAGGACCAGCATCCCTTTTCCCCGCTGGCACCTTTGCTGTGGCAGCAAAAGCTGGACGTTTGTCTTTTTTGCTGCGGAGGGCGCCAAAAGTGAAAAAAGGTGCTTTTGAGCATAGACTCGGCAGGAAAGCAGAGAGGGCCAAATTGTGTGGGGCATTTGAAGGGGTTCCAGGAGGCAGTGAGGACCAGCATGACTTTTCCCCGCTGGCACCTTTGCTGTGGCAGCAAAAGCTGGACGTTTGTCTTTTTTTGCTGCGGAGGGCGCCAAAAGTGAAAAAATGTGCTTTTGAGGATAGAGTGGGCAGGAAAGCAGAGAGGGCCAAATTGTGTGGGGCATTTGAAGGGGTTCCAGGCGGCAGTGAGGACCAGCATGACTTTTCCCGCTGGCACCTTTGCTGTGGCAGCAAAAGGTGGACGTTTGTCTTTTTTGCTGCGGAGGGCGCCAAAAGTGAAAAAAGGTGCTTTTGAGGATAGAGTGGGCAGGAAAGCAGAGAGGGCCAAATTGTGTGGGGCATTTGAAGGGGTTCCAGGAGGCAGTGAGGACCAGCATGACTTTTCCCCGCTGGCACCTTTGCTGTGGCAGCAAAAGCTGGACGTTTGTCTTTTTTGCTGCGGAGGGCGCCAAAAGTGAAAAAAGGTGCTTCTGAAGATAGAGTGGGCAGGAAAACATAGAGGGCCAAATTGTGTGGGGCATTTGAAGGGGTTCCAGGAGGCAGTGAGGACCAGCATGACTTTTCCCCGCTGGCCCCTTTGCTGTGGCAGCAAAAGCTGGACGTTTGTCTTTTTTGCTGCGGAGGGCGCCAAAAGTGAAAAAAGGTGCTTTTGAGGATAGACTCAGCAGGAAAGCAGAGAGGGCCAAATCGTGTGGGGCATTTGAAGGGGTTCCAGGAGGCAGTGAGGACCAGCATGACTTTTCCCCGCTGGCACCTTTGCTGTGGCAGCAAAAGCTGGACGTTTCTCTTTTTTGCTGCGGAGGGCGCCAAATGTGAAAAAAGGTGCTTTTGAGCATAGACTCAGCAGGAAATCAGAGAGGGCCAAATTGTGTGGGGCATTTGAAGGGGTTCCAGGAGGCAGTGAGGACCAGCATGACTTTTCCCCGCTGGCACCTTTGCTGTGGCAGCAAAAGCTGGACGTTTGTCTTTTTTGCTCCGAAGGGCACCAAAAGTGAAAAAACGTGCTTTTGAGGATAGAGTCGGCAGGAAAGCAGAGAGGGCCAAATTGTGTGGGGCATTTGAAGGGGTTCCAGGAGGCAGTGAGGACCAGCATCCCTTTTCCCCGCTGGCACCTTTGCTGTGGCAGCAAAAGCTGGACGTTTGTCTTTTTTGCTGCGGAGGGCGCCAAAAGTGAAAAAAGGTGCTTTTGAGCATAGACTCGGCAGGAAAGCAGAGAGGGCCAAATTGTGTGGGGCATTTGAAGGGGTTCCAGGAGGCAGTGAGGACCAGCATGACTTTTCCCCGCTGGCACCTTTGCTGTGGCAGCAAAAGCTGGACGTTTGTCTTTTTTTGCTGCGGAGGGCGCCAAAAGTGAAAAAATGTGCTTTTGAGGATAGAGTGGGCAGGAAAGCAGAGAGGGCCAAATTGTGTGGGGCATTTGAAGGGGTTCCAGGCGGCAGTGAGGACCAGCATGACTTTTCCCGCTGGCACCTTTGCTGTGGCAGCAAAAGGTGGACGTTTGTCTTTTTTGATGCGGAGGGCGCCAAAAGTGAAAAAAGGTGCTTTTGAGGATAGAGTCGGCAGGAAAGCAGAGAGGGCCAAATTGTGTGGGGCATTTGAAGGGGTTCCAGGAGGCAGTGAGGACCAGCATGACTTTTCCCCGCTGGCACCTTTGCTGTGGCAGCAAAAGCTGGACGTTTGTCTTTTTTGCTGCGGAGGGCGCCAAAAGTGAAAAAAGGTGCTTTTGAGGATAGAGTGGGCAAGAAAGCAGAGAGGGCCAAATTGTGTGGGGCATTTGAAGGGGTTCCAGGAGGCAGTGAGGACCAGCATCACTTTTCCTAGCTGGCATCTTTGCTGTGGCAGCAAAAGCTGGACATTTGTCTTTTTTGCTCCAGAGGGCGCCAAAAGTGAAAAAAGGTGCTTTTGAGGATAGAGTCGGCAGGAAAGCAGAGAGGGCCAAATTGTGTGGGGCATTTGAAGGGGTTCCAGGAGGCAGTGAGGACCAGCATGACTTTTCCCCGCTGGCACCTTTGCTGTGGCAGCAAAAGCTGGACGTTTGTCTTTTTTGCTGCGGAGGGCGCCAAAAGTGAAAAAAGGTGCTTTTGAGGATAGAGTGGGCAGGAAAGCAGAGAGGGCCAAATTGTGTGGGGCATTTGAAGGGGTTCCAGGAGGCAGTGAGGACCAGCATGGCTTTTCCCCGCTGGCACCTTTGCTGTGGCAGCAAAAGCTGGACGTTTGTCTTTTTTGCTGCGGAGGGCGCCAAAAGTGAAAAAAGGTGCTTTTGAGGATAGAGTGGGCAGGAAAGCAGAGAGGGCCAAATTGTGTGGGGCATTTGAAGGGGTTCCAGGAGGCAGTGAGGACCAGCATGACTTTTCCCCGCTGGCACCTTTGCTGTGGCAGCAAAAGCTGGACGTTTGTCTTTTTTGCTGCGGAGGGCGCCAAAAGTGAAAAAAGGTGCTTTTGAGGATAGACTCAGCAGGAAAGCAGAGAGGGCCAAATCGTGTGGGGCATTTGAAGGGGTTCCAGGAGGCAGTGAGGACCAGCATGACTTTTCCCCGCTGGCCCCTTTGCTGTGGCAGCAAAAGCTGGACGTTTCTCTTTTTTGCTGCGGAGGGCGCCAAATGTGAAAAAAGGTGCTTTTGAGCATAGACTCAGCAGGAAATCAGAGAGGGCCAAATTGTGTGAAGCATTTGCAGGGGTTCCAGGAGGCAGTGAGGACCAGCATGACTTTTCCCCGCTGGCACCTTTGCTGTGGCAGCAAAAGCTGGACGTTTGTCTTTTTTTGCTGCGGAGGGCGCCAAAAGTGAAAAAATGTGCTTTTGAGGATAGAGTGGGCAGGAAAGCAGAGAGGGCCAAATTGTGTGGGGCATTTGAAGGGGTTCCAGGAGGCAGTGAGGACCAGCATGACTTTTCCCGCTGGCACCTTTGCTGTGGCAGCAAAAGGTGGACGTTTGTCTTTTTTGATGCGGAGGGCGCCAAAAGTGAAAAAAGGTGCTTTTGAGGATAGAGTCGGCAGGAAAGCAGAGAGGGCCAAATTGTGTGGGGCATTTGAAGGGGTTCCAGGAGGCAGTGAGGACCAGCATGACTTTTCCCCGCTGGCACCTTTGCTGTGGCAGCAAAAGCTGGACGTTTGTCTTTTTTGCTGCGGAGGGCGCCAAAAGTGAAAAAAGGTGCTTTTGAGGATAGAGTGGGCAAGAAAGCAGAGAGGGCCAAATTGTGTGGGGCATTTGAAGGGGTTCCAGGAGGCAGTGAGGACCAGCATCACTTTTCCTAGCTGGCATCTTTGCTGTGGCAGCAAAAGCTGGACATTTGTCTTTTTTGCTCCAGAGGGCGCCAAAAGTGAAAAAAGGTGCTTTTGAGGATAGAGTCGGCAGGAAAGCAGAGAGGGCCAAATTGTGTGGGGCATTTGAAGGGGTTCCAGGAGGCAGTGAGGACCAGCATGACTTTTCCCCGCTGGCACCTTTGCTGTGGCAGCAAAAGCTGGACGTTTGTCTTTTTTGCTGCGGAGGGCGCCAAAAGTGAAAAAAGGTGCTTTTGAGGATAGAGTGGGCAGGAAAGCAGAGAGGGCCAAATTGTGTGGGGCATTTGAAGGGGTTCCAGGAGGCAGTGAGGACCAGCATGGCTTTTCCCCGCTGGCACCTTTGCTGTGGCAGCAAAAGCTGGACGTTTGTCTTTTTTGCTGCGGAGGGCGCCAAAAGTGAAAAAAGGTGCTTTTGAGGATAGAGTGGGCAGGAAAGCAGAGAGGGCCAAATTGTGTGGGGCATTTGAAGGGGTTCCAGGAGGCAGTGAGGACCAGCATGACTTTTCCCCGCTGGCACCTTTGCTGTGGCAGCAAAAGCTGGACGTTTGTCTTTTTTGCTGCGGAGGGCGCCAAAAGTGAAAAAAGGTGCTTTTGAGGATAGACTCAGCAGGAAAGCAGAGAGGGCCAAATCGTGTGGGGCATTTGAAGGGGTTCCAGGAGGCAGTGAGGACCAGCATGACTTTTCCCCGCTGGCCCCTTTGCTGTGGCAGCAAAAGCTGGACGTTTCTCTTTTTTGCTGCGGAGGGCGCCAAATGTGAAAAAAGGTGCTTTTGAGCATAGACTCAGCAGGAAATCAGAGAGGGCCAAATTGTGTGAAGCATTTGCAGGGGTTCCAGGAGGCAGTGAGGACCAGCATCACTTTTCCCCGCTGGCACCTTTGCTGTGGCAGCAAAAGCTGGACGTTTGTCTTTTTTGCTCCGGAGGGCACCAAAAGTGAAAAAAGGTGCTTTTGAGGATAGAGTGGGCAGGAAAGCAGAGAGGGTCAAATTGTTTGGGGCATTTGAAGGGGTTCCAGGAGGAAGTGAGGACCAGCATGACTTTTCCCCGCTGGCACCTTTGCTGTGGCAGCAAAAGCTGGACGTTTGTCTTTTTTGCTGCGGAGGGCGCAAAAAGTGAAAAAAGGTGCTTTTGAGGATAGAGTGGGCAGGAAAGCAGAGAGGGCCAAATTGTGTGGGGCATTTGAAGGGGTTCCAGGAGGCAGTGAGGACCAGCATGACTTTTCCCCGCTGGCACCTTTGCTGTGGCAGCAAAAGCTGGACGTTTGTCTTTTTTGCTGCAGAGGGCACCAAATGTGAAAAAAGGTGCTTTTGAGGATATAGTCGGCAGGAAAGCAGAGAGGGCCAAATTGTGTGGGGCATTTGAAGGGGTTCCAGGAGGCAGTGAGGACCAGCATGACTTTTCCCCGCTGGCACCTTTGCTGTGGCAGCAAAAGCTGGACGTTTGTCTTTTTTGCTGCGGAGGGCGCCAAAAGTGAATAAAGGTGCTTTTGAGGATAGAGTGGGCAGGAAAACATAGAGGGCCAAATTGTGTGGGGCATTTGAAGGGTTTCCAGGAGGCAGTGAGGACCAGCGCGACTTTTCCCCGCTGGCACCTTTGCTGTGGCAGCAAAAGCTGGACGTTTGTCTTTTTTGCTCCGGAGGCTGCCAAATGTGAAAAAAGGTGCTTTTGAGCATAGACTCAGCAGGAAAGCAGAGAGGGCCAACTTGTGTGGGGCATTTGAAGGGGTTTAAGGAGGCAGTGAGGACCAGCATGACTTTTCCCTGCTCGCACCTTTGCTGTGGCAGCAAAAGCTGGACGTTTGTCTTTTTTGCTGCGGAGGGCGCCAAAAGTGAAAAAAGGTGCTTTTGAGGATAGAGTGGGCAGGAAAGCAGAGACGGCCAAATTGTGTGGGGCATTTGAAGGGGTTCCAGGAGGCAGTGAGGACCAGCATCCCTTTTCCTAGCTGGCACCTTTGCTGTGGCAGCAAAAGCTGGACGTTTGTCTTTTTTGCTGCGGAGGGCGCCAAAAGTGAAAAAAGGTGCTTTTGAGGATAGAGTCGGCAGGAAAGCAGAGAGGGCCAAATTGTGTGGGGCATTTGAAGGGGTTCCAGGAGGCAGTGAGGACCAGCGCGACTTTTCCCCGCTGGCACCTTTGCTGTGGCAGCAAAAGCTGGACGTTTGTCTTTTTTGCTGCGGAGGGCGCCAAATGTGAAAAAAGGTGCTTTTGAGGATAGAGTCGGCAGGAAAGCAGAGAGGGCCAAATTGTGTGGGGCATTTGAAGGGGTTCCAGGAGGCAGTGAGGACCAGCATCACTTTTCCTAGCTGGCACCTTTGCTGTGGCAGCAAAAGCTGGACGTTTGTCTTTTTTGCTGCGGAGGGCGCCAAAAGTGAAAAAAGGTGCTTTTGAGCATAGACTCAGCAGGAAATCAGAGAGGGCCAAATTGTGTGAAGCATTTGCAGGGGTTCCAGGAGGCAGTGAGGACCAGCATCACTTTTCCCCGCTGGCACCTTTGCTGTGGCAGCAAAAGCTGGACGTTTGTCTTTTTTGCTCCGGAGGGCACCAAAAGTGAAAAAAGGTGCTTTTGAGGATAGAGTGGGCAGGAAAGCAGAGAGGGCCAAATTGTTTGGGGCATTTGAAGGGGTTCCAGGAGGCAGTGAGGACCAGCATGACTTTTCCCCGCTGGCACCTTTGCTGTGGCAGCAAAAGCTGGACGTTTGTCTTTTTTGCTGCGGAGGGCGCAAAAAGTGAAAAAAGGTGCTTTTGAGCATAGAGTCGGCAGGAAAGCAGAGAGGGCCAAATTGTGTGGGGCATTTGAAGGGGTTCCAGGAGGCAGTGAGGACCAGCATGACTTTTCCCCGCTGGCACCTTTGCTGTGGCAGCAAAAGCTGGACGTTTGTCTTTTTTGCTGCAGAGGGCACCAAATGTGAAAAAAGGTGCTTTTGAGGATATAGTCGGCAGGAAAGCAGAGAGGGCCAAATTGTGTGGGGCATTTGAAGGGGTTCCAGGAGGCAGTGAGGACCAGCATGACTTTTCCCCGCTGGCACCTTTGCTGTGGCAGCAAAAGCTGGACGTTTGTCTTTTTTGCTGCGGAGGGCGCCAAAAGTGAATAAAGGTGCTTTTGAGGATAGAGTGGGCAGGAAAACATAGAGGGCCAAATTGTGTGGGGCATTTGAAGGGTTTCCAGGAGGCAGTGAGGACCAGCGCGACTTTTCCCCGCTGGCACCTTTGCTGTGGCAGCAAAAGCTGGACGTTTGTCTTTTTTGCTCCGGAGGCTGCCAAATGTGAAAAAAGGTGCTTTTGAGCATAGACTCAGCAGGAAAGCAGAGAGGGCCAACTTGTGTGGGGCATTTGAAGGGGTTTAAGGAGGCAGTGAGGACCAGCATGACTTTTCCCTGCTCGCACCTTTGCTGTGGCAGCAAAAGCTGGACGTTTGTCTTTTTTGCTGCGGAGGGCGCCAAAAGTGAAAAAAGGTGCTTTTGAGGATAGAGTGGGCAGGAAAGCAGAGACGGCCAAATTGTGTGGGGCATTTGAAGGGGTTCCAGGAGGCAGTGAGGACCAGCATCCCTTTTCCTAGCTGGCACCTTTGCTGTGGCAGCAAAAGCTGGACGTTTGTCTTTTTTGCTGCGGAGGGCGCCAAAAGTGAAAAAAGGTGCTTTTGAGGATAGAGTCGGCAGGAAAGCAGAGAGGGCCAAATTGTGTGGGGCATTTGAAGGGGTTCCAGGAGGCAGTGAGGACCAGCGCGACTTTTCCCCGCTGGCACCTTTGCTGTGGCAGCAAAAGCTGGACGTTTGTCTTTTTTGCTGCGGAGGGCGCCAAATGTGAAAAAAGGTGCTTTTGAGGATAGAGTCGGCAGGAAAGCAGAGAGGGCCAAATTGTGTGGGGCATTTGAAGGGGTTCCAGGAGGCAGTGAGGACCAGCATCACTTTTCCTAGCTGGCACCTTTGCTGTGGCAGCAAAAGCTGGACGTTTGTCTTTTTTGCTGCGGAGGGCGCCAAAAGTGAAAAAAGGTGCTTTTGAGCATAGACTCGGCAGGAAAGCAGAGAGGGCCAAATTGTGTGGGGCATTTGAAGGGGTTCCAGGAGGCAGTGAGGACCAGCATGACTTTTCCCCGCTGGCACCTTTGCTGTGGCAGCAAAAGCTGGACGTTTGTCTTTTTTGCTGCGGAGGGCGCCAAAAGTGAAAAAAGGTGCTTTTGAGGATAGAGTGGGCAGGAAAACATAGAGGGCCAAATTGTGTGGGGCATTTGAAGGGGTTCCAGGAGGCAGTGAGGACCAGCATGACTTTTCCCCGCTGGCACCTTTGCTGTGGCAGCAAAAGCTGGACGTTTGTCTTTTTTGCTGCGGAGGGCGCCAAAAGTGAAAAAAGGTGCTTTTGAGGATAGAGTGGGCAGGAAAGCAGAGAGGGCCAAATTGTGTGGGGCATTTGAAGGGGTTCCAGGAGGCAGTGAGGACCAGCATGGCTTTTCCCCGCTGGCACCTTTGCTGTGGCAGCAAAAGCTGGACGTTTGTCTTTTTTGCTGCGGAGGGCGCCAAAAGTGAAAAAAGGTGCTTTTGAGGATAGAGTGGGCAGGAAAGCAGAGAGGGCCAAATTGTGTGGGGCATTTGAAGGGGTTCCAGGAGGCAGTGAGGACCAGCATGACTTTTCCCCGCTGGCACCTTTGCTGTGGCAGCAAAAGCTGGACGTTTGTCTTTTTTGCTGCGGAGGGCGCCAAAAGTGAAAAAAGGTGCTTTTGAGGATAGACTCAGCAGGAAAGCAGAGAGGGCCAAATCGTGTGGGGCATTTGAAGGGGTTCCAGGAGGCAGTGAGGACCAGCATGACTTTTCCCCGCTGGCCCCTTTGCTGTGGCAGCAAAAGCTGGACGTTTGTCTTTTTTGCTGCGGAGGGCGCCAAATGTGAAAAAAGGTGCTTTTGAGCATAGACTCAGCAGGAAATCAGAGAGGGCCAAATTGTGTGAAGCATTTGCAGGGGTTCCAGGAGGCAGTGAGGACCAGCATGACTTTTCCCCGCTGGCACCTTTGCTGTGGCAGCAAAAGCTGGACGTTTGTCTTTTTTTGCTGCGGAGGGCGCCAAAAGTGAAAAAATGTGCTTTTGAGGATAGAGTGGGCAGGAAAGCAGAGAGGGCCAAATTGTGTGGGGCATTTGAAGGGGTTCCAGGAGGCAGTGAGGACCAGCATGACTTTTCCCGCTGGCACCTTTGCTGTGGCAGCAAAAGGTGGACATTTGTCTTTTTTGCTCCAGAGGGCGCCAAAAGTGAAAAAAGGTGCTTTTGAGGATAGAGTCGGCAGGAAAGCAGAGAGGGCCAAATTGTGTGGGGCATTTGAAGGGGTTCCAGGAGGCAGTGAGGACCAGCATGACTTTTCCCCGCTGGCACCTTTGCTGTGGCAGCAAAAGCTGGACGTTTGTCTTTTTTGCTGCGGAGGGCGCCAAAAGTGAAAAAAGGTGCTTTTGAGGATAGAGTGGGCAGGAAAGCAGAGAGGGCCAAATTGTGTGGGGCATTTGAAGGGGTTCCAGGAGGCAGTGAGGACCAGCATGGCTTTTCCCCGCTGGCACCTTTGCTGTGGCAGCAAAAGCTGGACGTTTGTCTTTTTTGCTGCGGAGGGCGCCAAAAGTGAAAAAAGGTGCTTTTGAGGATAGAGTGGGCAGGAAAGCAGAGAGGGCCAAATTGTGTGGGGCATTTGAAGGGGTTCCAGGAGGCAGTGAGGACCAGCATGACTTTTCCCCGCTGGCACCTTTGCTGTGGCAGCAAAAGCTGGACGTTTGTCTTTTTTGCTGCGGAGGGCGCCAAAAGTGAAAAAAGGTGCTTTTGAGGATAGACTCAGCAGGAAAGCAGAGAGGGCCAAATCGTGTGGGGCATTTGAAGGGGTTCCAGGAGGCAGTGAGGACCAGCATGACTTTTCCCCGCTGGCCCCTTTGCTGTGGCAGCAAAAGCTGGACGTTTCTCTTTTTTGCTGCGGAGGGCGCCAAATGTGAAAAAAGGTGCTTTTGAGCATAGACTCAGCAGGAAATCAGAGAGGGCCAAATTGTGTGAAGCATTTGCAGGGGTTCCAGGAGGCAGTGAGGACCAGCATCACTTTTCCCCGCTGGCACCTTTGCTGTGGCAGCAAAAGCTGGACGTTTGTCTTTTTTGCTCCGGAGGGCACCAAAAGTGAAAAAAGGTGCTTTTGAGGATAGAGTGGGCAGGAAAGCAGAGAGGGTCAAATTGTTTGGGGCATTTGAAGGGGTTCCAGGAGGAAGTGAGGACCAGCATGACTTTTCCCCGCTGGCACCTTTGCTGTGGCAGCAAAAGCTGGACGTTTGTCTTTTTTGCTGCGGAGGGCGCAAAAAGTGAAAAAAGGTGCTTTTGAGGATAGAGTCGGCAGGAAAGCAGAGAGGGCCAAATTGTGTGGGGCATTTGAAGGGGTTCCAGGAGGCAGTGAGGACCAGCATGACTTTTCCCCGCTGGCACCTTTGCTGTGGCAGCAAAAGCTGGACGTTTGTCTTTTTTGCTGCAGAGGGCACCAAATGTGAAAAAAGGTGCTTTTGAGGATATAGTCGGCAGGAAAGCAGAGAGGGCCAAATTGTGTGGGGCATTTGAAGGGGTTCCAGGAGGCAGTGAGGACCAGCATGACTTTTCCCCGCTGGCACCTTTGCTGTGGCAGCAAAAGCTGGACGTTTGTCTTTTTTGCTGCGGAGGGCGCCAAAAGTGAATAAAGGTGCTTTTGAGGATAGAGTGGGCAGGAAAACATAGAGGGCCAAATTGTGTGGGGCATTTGAAGGGTTTCCAGGAGGCAGTGAGGACCAGCGCGACTTTTCCCCGCTGGCACCTTTGCTGTGGCAGCAAAAGCTGGACGTTTGTCTTTTTTGCTCCGGAGGCTGCCAAATGTGAAAAAAGGTGCTTTTGAGCATAGACTCAGCAGGAAAGCAGAGAGGGCCAACTTGTGTGGGGCATTTGAAGGGGTTTAAGGAGGCAGTGAGGACCAGCATGACTTTTCCCTGCTCGCACCTTTGCTGTGGCAGCAAAAGCTGGACGTTTGTCTTTTTTGCTGCGGAGGGCGCCAAAAGTGAAAAAAGGTGCTTTTGAGGATAGAGTGGGCAGGAAAGCAGAGACGGCCAAATTGTGTGGGGCATTTGAAGGGGTTCCAGGAGGCAGTGAGGACCAGCATCCCTTTTCCTAGCTGGCACCTTTGCTGTGGCAGCAAAAGCTGGACGTTTGTCTTTTTTGCTGCGGAGGGCGCCAAAAGTGAAAAAAGGTGCTTTTGAGGATAGAGTCGGCAGGAAAGCAGAGAGGGCCAAATTGTGTGGGGCATTTGAAGGGGTTCCAGGAGGCAGTGAGGACCAGCGCGACTTTTCCCCGCTGGCACCTTTGCTGTGGCAGCAAAAGCTGGACGTTTGTCTTTTTTGCTGCGGAGGGCGCCAAATGTGAAAAAAGGTGCTTTTGAGGATAGAGTCGGCAGGAAAGCAGAGAGGGCCAAATTGTGTGGGGCATTTGAAGGGGTTCCAGGAGGCAGTGAGGACCAGCATCACTTTTCCTAGCTGGCACCTTTGCTGTGGCAGCAAAAGCTGGACGTTTGTCTTTTTTGCTGCGGAGGGCGCCAAAAGTGAAAAAAGGTGCTTTTGAGCATAGACTCAGCAGGAAATCAGAGAGGGCCAAATTGTGTGAAGCATTTGCAGGGGTTCCAGGAGGCAGTGAGGACCAGCATCACTTTTCCCCGCTGGCACCTTTGCTGTGGCAGCAAAAGCTGGACGTTTGTCTTTTTTGCTCCGGAGGGCACCAAAAGTGAAAAAAGGTGCTTTTGAGGATAGAGTGGGCAGGAAAGCAGAGAGGGCCAAATTGTTTGGGGCATTTGAAGGGGTTCCAGGAGGCAGTGAGGACCAGCATGACTTTTCCCCGCTGGCACCTTTGCTGTGGCAGCAAAAGCTGGACGTTTGTCTTTTTTGCTGCGGAGGGCGCAAAAAGTGAAAAAAGGTGCTTTTGAGGATAGAGTGGGCAGGAAAGCAGAGAGGGCCAAATTGTGTGGGGCATTTGAAGGGTTTCCAGGAGGCAGTGAGGACCAGCGCGACTTTTCCCCGCTGGCACCTTTGCTGTGGCAGCAAAAGCTGGACGTTTGTCTTTTTTGCTCCGGAGGCTGCCAAATGTGAAAAAAGGTGCTTTTGAGCATAGACTCAGCAGGAAAGCAGAGAGGGCCAACTTGTGTGGGGCATTTGAAGGGGTTTAAGGAGGCAGTGAGGACCAGCATGACTTTTCCCTGCTCGCACCTTTGCTGTGGCAGCAAAAGCTGGACGTTTGTCTTTTTTGCTGCGGAGGGCGCCAAAAGTGAAAAAAGGTGCTTTTGAGGATAGAGTGGGCAGGAAAGCAGAGACGGCCAAATTGTGTGGGGCATTTGAAGGGGTTCCAGGAGGCAGTGAGGACCAGCATCCCTTTTCCTAGCTGGCACCTTTGCTGTGGCAGCAAAAGCTGGACGTTTGTCTTTTTTGCTGCGGAGGGCGCCAAAAGTGAAAAAAGGTGCTTTTGAGGATAGAGTCGGCAGGAAAGCAGAGAGGGCCAAATTGTGTGGGGCATTTGAAGGGGTTCCAGGAGGCAGTGAGGACCAGCGCGACTTTTCCCCGCTGGCACCTTTGCTGTGGCAGCAAAAGCTGGACGTTTGTCTTTTTTGCTGCGGAGGGCGCCAAATGTGAAAAAAGGTGCTTTTGAGGATAGAGTCGGCAGGAAAGCAGAGAGGGCCAAATTGTGTGGGGCATTTGAAGGGGTTCCAGGAGGCAGTGAGGACCAGCATCACTTTTCCTAGCTGGCACCTTTGCTGTGGCAGCAAAAGCTGGACGTTTGTCTTTTTTGCTGCGGAGGGCGCCAAAAGTGAAAAAAGGTGCTTTTGAGCATAGACTCAGCAGGAAATCAGAGAGGGCCAAATTGTGTGAAGCATTTGCAGGGGTTCCAGGAGGCAGTGAGGACCAGCATCACTTTTCCCCGCTGGCACCTTTGCTGTGGCAGCAAAAGCTGGACGTTTGTCTTTTTTGCTCCGGAGGGCACCAAAAGTGAAAAAAGGTGCTTTTGAGGATAGAGTGGGCAGGAAAGCAGAGAGGGCCAAATTGTTTGGGGCATTTGAAGGGGTTCCAGGAGGCAGTGAGGACCAGCATGACTTTTCCCCGCTGGCACCTTTGCTGTGGCAGCAAAAGCTGGACGTTTGTCTTTTTTGCTGCGGAGGGCGCAAAAAGTGAAAAAAGGTGCTTTTGAGGATAGAGTCGGCAGGAAAGCAGAGAGGGCCAAATTGTGTGGGGCATTTGAAGGGGTTCCAGGAGGCAGTGAGGACCAGCATGACTTTTCCCCGCTGGCACCTTTGCTGTGGCAGCAAAAGCTGGACGTTTGTCTTTTTTGCTGCAGAGGGCACCAAATGTGAAAAAAGGTGCTTTTGAGGATATAGTCGGCAGGAAAGCAGAGAGGGCCAAATTGTGTGGGGCATTTGAAGGGGTTCCAGGAGGCAGTGAGGACCAGCATGACTTTTCCCCGCTGGCACCTTTGCTGTGGCAGCAAAAGCTGGACGTTTGTCTTTTTTGCTGCGGAGGGCGCCAAAAGTGAATAAAGGTGCTTTTGAGGATAGAGTGGGCAGGAAAACATAGAGGGCCAAATTGTGTGGGGCATTTGAAGGGTTTCCAGGAGGCAGTGAGGACCAGCGCGACTTTTCCCCGCTGGCACCTTTGCTGTGGCAGCAAAAGCTGGACGTTTGTCTTTTTTGCTCCGGAGGCTGCCAAATGTGAAAAAAGGTGCTTTTGAGCATAGACTCAGCAGGAAAGCAGAGAGGGCCAACTTGTGTGGGGCATTTGAAGGGGTTTAAGGAGGCAGTGAGGACCAGCATGACTTTTCCCTGCTCGCACCTTTGCTGTGGCAGCAAAAGCTGGACGTTTGTCTTTTTTGCTGCGGAGGGCGCCAAAAGTGAAAAAAGGTGCTTTTGAGGATAGAGTGGGCAGGAAAGCAGAGACGGCCAAATTGTGTGGGGCATTTGAAGGGGTTCCAGGAGGCAGTGAGGACCAGCATCCCTTTTCCTAGCTGGCACCTTTGCTGTGGCAGCAAAAGCTGGACGTTTGTCTTTTTTGCTGCGGAGGGCGCCAAAAGTGAAAAAAGGTGCTTTTGAGGATAGAGTCGGCAGGAAAGCAGAGAGGGCCAAATTGTGTGGGGCATTTGAAGGGGTTCCAGGAGGCAGTGAGGACCAGCGCGACTTTTCCCCGCTGGCACCTTTGCTGTGGCAGCAAAAGCTGGACGTTTGTCTTTTTTGCTGCGGAGGGCGCCAAATGTGAAAAAAGGTGCTTTTGAGGATAGAGTCGGCAGGAAAGCAGAGAGGGCCAAATTGTGTGGGGCATTTGAAGGGGTTCCAGGAGGCAGTGAGGACCAGCATCACTTTTCCTAGCTGGCACCTTTGCTGTGGCAGCAAAAGCTGGACGTTTGTCTTTTTTGCTGCGGAGGGCGCCAAAAGTGAAAAAAGGTGCTTTTGAGCATAGACTCGGCAGGAAAGCAGAGAGGGCCAAATTGTGTGGGGCATTTGAAGGGGTTCCAGGAGGCAGTGAGGACCAGCATGACTTTTCCCCGCTGGCACCTTTGCTGTGGCAGCAAAAGCTGGACGTTTGTCTTTTTTGCTGCGGAGGGCGCCAAAAGTGAAAAAAGGTGCTTTTGAGGATAGAGTGGGCAGGAAAACATAGAGGGCCAAATTGTGTGGGGCATTTGAAGGGGTTCCAGGAGGCAGTGAGGACCAGCATGACTTTTCCCCGCTGGCACCTTTGCTGTGGCAGCAAAAGCTGGACGTTTGTCTTTTTTGCTGCGGAGGGCGCCAAAAGTGAAAAAAGGTGCTTTTGAGGATAGAGTGGGCAGGAAAGCAGAGAGGGCCAAATTGTGTGGGGCATTTGAAGGGGTTCCAGGAGGCAGTGAGGACCAGCATGACTTTTCCCCGCTGGCACATTTGCTGTGCCAGCAAAAGCTGGACGTTTGTCTTTTTTGCTGCAGAGGGCACCAAATGTGAAAAAAGGTGCTTTTGAGGATATAGTCGGCAGGAAAGCAGAGAGGGCCAAATTGTGTGGGGCATTTGAAGGGGTTCCAGGAGGCAGTGAGGACCAGCATGACTTTTCCCCGCTGGCACCTTTGCTGTGGCAGCAAAAGCTGGACGTTTGTCTTTTTTGCTGCGGAGGGCGCCAAATGTGAAAAAAGGTGCTTTTGAGCATAGACTCAGCAGGAAATCAGAGAGGGCCAAATTGTGTGGGGCATTTGAAGGGGTTCCAGGAGGCAGTGAGGACCAGCATGACTTTTCCCTGCTGGCACCTTTGCTGTGGCAGCAAAAGCTGGACGTTTGTCTTTTTTGCTGCGGAGGGCGCCAAAAGTGAAAAAAGGTGCTTTTGAGGATAGAGTGGGCAGGAAAACATAGAGGGCCAAATTGTGTGGGGCATTTGAAGGGGTTCCAGGAGGCAGTGAGGACCAGCATGACTTTTCCCCGCTGGCACCTTTGCTGTGGCAGCAAAAGCTGGACGTTTGTCTTTTTTGCTGCGGAGGGCGCCAAAAGTGAAAAAAGGTGCTTTTGAGGATAGAGTGGGCAGGAAAGCAGAGAGGGCCAAATTGTGTGGGGCATTTGAAGGGGTTCCAGGAGGCAGTGAGGACCAGCATGACTTTTCCCCGCTGGCACATTTGCTGTGCCAGCAAAAGCTGGACGTTTGTCTTTTTTGCTGCAGAGGGCACCAAATGTGAAAAAAGGTGCTTTTGAGGATATAGTCGGCAGGAAAGCAGAGAGGGCCAAATTGTGTGGGGCATTTGAAGGGGTTCCAGGAGGCAGTGAGGACCAGCATGACTTTTCCCCGCTGGCACCTTTGCTGTGGCAGCAAAAGCTGGACGTTTGTCTTTTTTGCTGCGGAGGGCGCCAAAAGTGAAAAAAGGTGCTTTTGAGCATAGACTCGGCAGGAAAGCAGAGAGGGCCAAATCGTGTGGGGCATTTGAAGGGGTTCCAGGAGGCAGTGAGGACCAGCATGACTTTTCCCCGCTGGCACCTTTGCTGTGGCAGCAAAAGCTGGACGTTTGTCTTTTTTGCTGCGGAGGGCGCCAAATGTGAAAAAAGGTGCTTTTGAGCATAGACTCAGCAGGAAATCAGAGAGGGCCAAATTGTGTGGGGCATTTGAAGGGGTTCCAGGAGGCAGTGAGGACCAGCATGACTTTTCCCTGCTGGCACCTTTGCTGTGGCAGCAAAAGCTGGACGTTTGTCTTTTTTGCTGTGGAGGGCGCCAAATGTGAAAAAAGGTGCTTTTGAGCATAGTCTCAGCAGGAAAGCAGAGAGGGCCAAATTGTGTGGGGCATTTGAAGGGGTTCCAGGAGGCAGTGAGGACCAGCATGACTTTTTCCCGCTGTCACCTTTGCTGTGGCAGCAAAAGCTGGACGTTTGTCTTTTTTGCTGCGGAGGGCGCCAAAAGTGAAAAAAGGTGCTTTTGAGGATAGAGTGGGCAGGAAAGCAGAGAGGGCCAAATTGTGTGGGGCATTTGAAGGGGTTCCAGGAGGCAGTGAGGACCAGCATGACTTTTCCCTGCTGGCCCCTTTGCTGTGGCAGCAAAAGCTGGACGTTTGTCTTTTTTGATGCGGAGGGCGCCAAAAGTGAAAAAAGGTGCTTTTGAGGATAGAGTGGGCAGGAAAACATAGAGGGCCAAATTGTGTGGGGCATTTGAAGGGTTTCCAGGAGGCAGTGAGGACCAGCGCGACTTTTCCCCGCTGGCACCTTTGCTGTGGCAGCAAAAGCTGGACGTTTGTCTTTTTTGCTCCGGAGGCTGCCAAATGTGAAAAAAGGTGCTTTTGAGCATAGACTCAGCAGGAAAGCAGAGAGGGCCAAATTGTGTGGGGCATTTGAAGGGGTTTCAGGAGGCAGTGAGGACCAGCATGACTTTTCCCTGCTCGCACCTTTGCTGTGGCAGCAAAAGCTGGACGTTTGTCTTTTTTGCTGCGGAGGGCGCCAAAAGTGAAAAAAGGTGCTTTTGAGGATAGAGTGGGCAGGAAAGCAGAGAGGGCCAAATTGTGTGGGGCATTTGAAGGGGTTCCAGGAGGCAGTGAGGACCAGCATCCCTTTTCCTAGCTTGCACCTTTGCTGTGGCAGCAAAAGCTGGACGTTTGTCTTTTTTGCTGCGGAGGGCGCCAAAAGTGAAAAAAGGTGCTTTTGAGCATAGACTCGGCAGGAAAGCAGAGAGGGCCAAATTGTGTGGGGCATTTGAAGGGGTTCCAGGAGGCAGTGAGGACCAGCATGACTTTTCCCCGCTGGCACCTTTGCTGTGGCAGCAAAAGCTGGACGTATGTCTTTTTTGCTGCGGAGGGCGCCAAATGTGAAAAAAGGTGCTTTTGAGGATAGAGTCGGCAGGAAAGCAGAGAGGGCCAAATTGTGTGGGGCATTTGAAGGGGTTCCAGGAGGCAGTGAGGACCAGCATCACTTTTCCTAGCTGGCACCTTTGCTGTGGCAGCAAAAGCTGGACGTTTGTCTTTTTTGCTGCGGAGGGCGCCAAAAGTGAAAAAAGGTGCTTTTGAGCATAGACTCGGCAGGAAATCAGAGAGGGCCAAATTGTGTGGGGCATTTTAAGGGGTTCCAGGAGGCAGTGAGGACCAGCATGACTTTTCCCTGCTGGCACCTTTGCTGTGGCAGCAAAAGCTGGACGTTTGTCTTTTTTGCTGCGGAGGGCGCCAAATGTGAAAAAAGGTGCTTTTGAGCATAGACTCAGCAGGAAATCAGAGAGGGCCAAATTGTGTGGGGCATTTGAAGGGGTTCCAGGAGGCAGTGAGGACCAGCATGACTTTTCCCCGCTGGCACCTTTGCTGTGGCAGCAAGAGCTGGACGTTTGTCTTTTTTGCTGTGGAGGGCGCCAAATGTGAAAAAAGGTGCTTTTGAGCATAGACTCAGCAGGAAAGCAGAGAGGGCCAAATTGTGTGGGGCATTTGAAGGGGTTCCAGGAGGCAGTGAGGACCAGCATGACTTTTTCCCGCTGGCACCTTTGCTGTGGCAGCAAAAGCTGGACGTTTGTCTTTTTTGCTGCGGAGGGCGCCAAAAGTGAAAAAAGGTGCTTTTGAGGATAGAGTCGGCAGGAAAGCAGAGAGGGCCAAATTGTGTGGGGCATTTGAAGGGGTTCCAGGAGGCAGTGAGGACCAGCATCCCTTTTCCTAGCTGGCACCTTTGCTGTGGCAGCAAAAGCTGGACGTTTGTCTTTTTTGCTGCGGAGGGCGCCAAAAGTGAAAAAAGGTGCTTTTGAAGATAGAGTCGGCAGGAAAGCAGAGAGGGCCAAATTGTGTGGGGCATTTGAAGGGGTTCCAGGAGGCAGTGAGGACCAGCATGACTTTTCCCCGCTGGCCCCTTTGCTGTGGCAGCAAAAGCTGGACGTTTGTCCTTTTTGCTGCGGAGGGCGCCAAAAGTGAAAAAAGGTGCTTTTGAGGATAGAGTGGGCAGGAAAGCAGAGAGGGCCAAATTGTGTGGGGCATTTGAAGGGGTTCCAGGAGGCAGTGAGGACCAGCATGACTTTTCCCCGCTGGCACCTTTGCTGTGGCAGCAAAAGCTGGACGTTTGTCTTTTTTGCTGCAGAGGGCACCAAATGTGAAAAAAGGTGCTTTTGAGGATATAGTCGGCAGGAAAGCAGAGAGGGCCAAATTGTGTGGGGCATTTGAAGAGGTTCCAGGAGGCAGTGAGGACCAGCATGACTTTTCCCCGCTGGCACCTTTGCTGTGGCAGCAAAAGCTGGACGTTTGTCTTTTTTGCTGCGGAGGGCGCCAAAAGTGAAAAAAGGTGCTTTTGAGCATAGACTCGGCAGGAAAGCAGAGAGGGCCAAATCGTGTGGGGCATTTGAAGGGGTTCCAGGAGGCAGTGAGGACCAGCATGACTTTTCCCCGCTGGCACCTTTGCTGTGGCAGCAAAAGCTGGACGTTTGTCTTTTTTGCTCCGGAGGGCGCCAAAAGTGAAAAAAGGTGCTTTTGAGGATAGAGTGGGCAGGAAAGCAGAGAGGGCCAAATTGTGTGGGGCATTTGAAGGGGTTCATGGAGGCAGTGAGGACCAGCATGACTTTTCCCCGCTGGCACCTTTGCTGTGGCAGCAAAAGCTGGACGTTTGTCTTTTTTGCTGCAGAGGGCACCAAATGTGAAAAAAGGTGCTTTTGAGGATATAGTCGGCAGGAAAGCAGAGAGGGCCAAATTGTGTGGGGCATTTGAAGGGGTTCCAGGAGGCAGTGAGGACCAGCGCGACTTTTCCCCGCTGGCACATTTGCTGTGGCAGCAAAAGCTTGACGTTTGTCTTTTTTGCTGCGGAGGGCGCCAAATGTGAAAAAAGGTGCTTTTGAGCATAGACTCAGCAGGAAAGCAGAGAGGGCCAAATTGTGTGGGGCATTTGAAGAGGTTTCAGGAGGCAGTGAGGACCAGCATGACTTTTCCCTCCTCGCACCTTTGCTGTGGCAGCAAAAGCTGGACGTTTGTCTTTTTTGCTGCGGAGGGCGCCAAAAGTGAAAAAAGGTGCTTTTGAGGATAGAGTGGGCAGGAAAGCAGAGAGGGCCAAATTGTGTGGGGCATTTGAAGGGGTTCCAGGAGGCAGTGAGGACCAGCATCCCTTTTCCTAGCTTGCACCTTTGCTGTGGCAGCAAAAGCTGGACGTTTGTCTTTTTTGCTGCGGAGGGCGCCAAAAGTGAAAAAAGGTGCTTTTGAGCATAGACTCGGCAGGAAAGCAGAGAGGGCCAAATTGTGTGGGGCATTTGAAGGGGTTCCAGGAGGCAGTGAGGACCAGCATGACTTTTCCCCGCTGGCACCTTTGCTGTGGCAGCAAAAGCTGGACGTATGTCTTTTTTGCTGCGGAGGGCGCCAAATGTGAAAAAAGGTGCTTTTGAGGATAGAGTCGGCAGGAAAGCAGAGAGGGCCAAATTGTGTGGGGCATTTGAAGGGGTTCCAGGAGGCAGTGAGGACCAGCATGACTTTTCCCCGCTGGCACCTTTGCTGTGGCAGCAAAAGCTGGACGTTTGTCTTTTTTGCTGCGGAGGGCGCCAAAAGTGAAAAAAGGTGCTTTTGAGCATAGACTCGGCAGGAAAGCAGAGAGGGCCAAATCGTGTGGGGCATTTGAAGGCGTTCCAGGAGGCAGTGAGGACCAGCATGACTTTTCCCCGCTGGCACCTTTGCTGTGGCAGCAAAAGCTGGACGTTTGTCTTTTTTGCTGCGGAGGGCGCCAAAAGTGAAAAAAGGTGCTTTTGAGGATAGAGTGGGCAGGAAAGCAGAGAGGGCCAAATTGTGTGGGGCATTTGAAGGGGTTCATGGAGGCAGTGAGGACCAGCATGACTTTTCCCCGCTGGCACCTTTGCTGTGGCAGCAAAAGCTGGACGTTTGTCTTTTTTGCTCCGGAGGGCGCCAAAAGTGAAAAAAGGTGCTTTTGAGGATAGAGTGGGCAGGAAAGCAGAGAGGGCCAAATTGTGTGGGGCATTTGAAGGGGTTCCAGGAGGCAGTGAGGACCAGCGCGACTTTTCCCCGCTGGCACCTTTGCTGTGGCAGCAAAAGCTGGACGTTTGTCTTTTTTGCTCCGGAGGCTGCCAAATGTGAAAAAAGGTGCTTTTGAGCATAGACTCAGCAGGAAAGCAGAGAGGGCCAAATTGTGTGGGGCATTTGAAGGGGTTTCAGGAGGCAGTGAGGACCAGCATGACTTTTCCCTGCTCGCACCTTTGCTGTGGCAGCAAAAGCTGGACGTTTGTCTTTTTTGCTGCGGAGGGCGCCAAAAGTGAAAAAAGGTGCTTTTGAGGATAGAGTGGGCAGGAAAGCAGAGAGGGCCAAATTGTGTGGGGCATTTGAAGGGGTTCCAGGAGGCAGTGAGGACCAGCATCCCTTTTCCTAGCTTGCACCTTTGCTGTGGCAGCAAAAGCTGGACGTTTGTCTTTTTTGCTGCGGAGGGCGCCAAAAGTGAAAAAAGGTGCTTTTGAGCATAGACTCGGCAGGAAAGCAGAGAGGGCCAAATTGTGTGGGGCATTTGAAGGGGTTCCAGGAGGCAGTGAGGACCAGCATGACTTTTCCCCGCTGGCACCTTTGCTGTGGCAGCAAAAGCTGGACGTTTGTCTTTTTTGCTGCGGAGGGCGCCAAATGTGAAAAAAGGTGCTTTTGAGCATAGACTCAGCAGGAAATCAGAGAGGGCCAAATTGTGTGGGGCATTTGAAGGGGTTCCAGGAGGCAGTGAGGACCAGCATGACTTTTCCCCGCTGGCACCTTTGCTGTGGCAGCAAAAGCTGGACGTTTGTCTTTTTTGCTGTGGAGGGCGCCAAATGTGAAAAAAGGTGCTTTTGAGCATAGACTCAGCAGGAAAGCAGAGAGGGCCAAATTGTGTGGGGCATTTGAAGGGGTTCCAGGAGGCAGTGAGGACCAGCATGACTTTTTCCCGCTGGCACCTTTGCTGTGGCAGCAAAAGCTGGACGTTTGTCTTTTTTGCTGCGGAGGGCGCCAAAAGTGAAAAAAGGTGCTTTTGAGGATAGAGTCGGCAGGAAAGCAGAGAGGGCCAAATTGTGTGGGGCATTTGAAGGGGTTCCAGGAGGCAGTGAGGACCAGCATCCCTTTTCCTAGCTGGCACCTTTGCTGTGGCAGCAAAAGCTGGACGTTTGTCTTTTTTGCTGCGGAGGGCGCCAAAAGTGAAAAAAGGTGCTTTTGAGCATAGACTCGGCAGGAAAGCAGAGAGGGCCAAATTGTGTGGGGCATTTGAAGGGGTTCCAGGAGGCAGTGAGGACCAGCATGACTTTTCCCCGCTGGCCCCTTTGCTGTGGCAGCAAAAGCTGGACGTTTGTCTTTTTTGCTGCGGAGGGCGCCAAAAGTGAAAAAAGGTGCTTTTGAGGATAGAGTGGGCAGGAAAGCAGAGAGGGCCAAATTGTGTGGGGCATTTGAAGGGGTTCCAGGAGGCAGTGAGGACCAGCATGACTTTTCCCCGCTGGCACCTTTGCTGTGGCAGCAAAAGCTGGACGTTTGTCTTTTTTGCTGCAGAGGGCACCAAATGTGAAAAAAGGTGCTTTTGAGGATATAGTCGGCAGGAAAGCAGAGAGGGCCAAATTGTGTGGGGCATTTAAAGGGGTTCCAGGAGGCAGTGAGGACCAGCATGACTTTTCCCCGCTGGCACCTTTGCTGTGGCAGCAAAAGCTGGACGTTTGTCTTTTTTGCTGCGGAGGGCGCCAAAAGTGAAAAAAGGTGCTTTTGAGCATAGACTCGGCAGGAAAGCAGAGAGGGCCAAATCGTGTGGGGCATTTGAAGGGGTTCCAGGAGGCAGTGAGGACCAGCATGACTTTTCCCCGCTGGCACCTTTGCTGTGGCAGCAAAAGCTGGACGTTTGTCTTTTTTGCTCCGGAGGGCGCCAAAAGTGAAAAAAGGTGCTTTTGAGGATAGAGTGGGCAGGAAAGCAGAGAGGGCCAAATTGTGTGGGGCATTTGAAGGGGTTCATGGAGGCAGTGAGGACCAGCATGACTTTTCCCCGCTGGCACCTTTGCTGTGGCAGCAAAAGCTGGACGTTTGTCTTTTTTGCTGCAGAGGGCACCAAATGTGAAAAAAGGTGCTTTTGAGGATATAGTCGGCAGGAAAGCAGAGAGGGCCAAATTGTGTGGGGCATTTGAAGGGGTTCCAGGAGGCAGTGAGGACCAGCATCACTTTTCCCTGCTGGCACCTTTGCTGTGGCAGCAAAAGCTGGACGTTTGTCTTTTTTGCTGTGGAGGGCGCCAAATGTGAAAAAAGGTGCTTTTGAGCATAGTCTCAGCAGGAAAGCAGAGAGGGCCAAATTGTGTGGGGCATTTGAAGGGGTTCCAGGAGGCAGTGAGGACCAGCATGACTTTTCCCCGCTGGCACCTTTTCTGTGGCAGCAAAAGCTGGACGTTTGTCTTTTTTGCTGCGGAGGGCGCCAAAAGTGAAAAAAGGTGCTTTTGAGGATAGAGTGGGCAGGAAAGCAGAGAGGGCCAAATTGCGTGGGGCATTTGAAGGGGTTCCAGGAGGCAGTGAGGACCAGCATGACTTTTCCTTGCTGGCCCCTTTGCTGTGGCAGCAAAAGCTGGACGTTTGTCTTTTTTGCTGCGGAGGGCGCCAAAAGTGAAAAAAGGTGCTTTTGAGGATAGAGTCGGCAGGAAAGCAGAGAGGGCCAAATTGTGTGGGGCATTTGAAGGGTTTCCAGGAGGCAGTGAGGACCAGCGCGACTTTTCCCCGCTGGCACCTTTGCTGTGGCAGCAAAAGCTGGACGTTTGTCTTTTTTGCTCCGGAGGCTGCCAAATGTGAAAAAAGGTGCTTTTGAGCATAGACTCGGCAGGAAAGCAGAGAGGGCCAAATTGTGTGGGGCATTTGAAGGGGTTCCAGGAGGCAGTGAGGACCAGCATGACTTTTCCCCGCTGGCACCTTTGCTGTTGCAGCAAAAGCTGGACGTTTGTCTTTTTTGCTGCGGAGGGCGCCAAAAGTGAAAAAAGGTGCTTTTGAGGATAGAGTGGGAAGGAAAACATAGAGGGCCAAATTGTGTGGGGCATTTGAAGGGGTTCCAGGAGGCAGTGAGGACCAGCATGACTTTTCCCCGCTGGCCCCTTTGCTGTGGCAGCAAAAGCTGGACGTTTGTCTTTTTTGCTGCGGAGGGCGCCAAAAGTGAAAAAAGGTGCTTTTGAGGATAGAGTCGGCAGGAAAGCAGAGAGGGCCAAATTGTTTGGGGCATTTGAACGGGTTCCAGGAGGCAGTGAGGACCAGCATGACTTTTCCCCGCTGGCACCTTTGCTGTGGCAGCAAAAGCTGGACGTTTGTCTTTTTTGCTGCGGAGGGCGCCAAAAGTGAAAAAAGGTGCTTTTGAGGATGGAGTCGGCAGGAAAGCAGAGAGGGCCAAATTGTGTGGGGCATTTGAAGGGGTTCCAGGAGGCAGTGAGGACCAGCATCACTTTTCCTAGCTGGCACCTTTGCTGTGGCAGCAAAAGCTGGACGTTTGTCTTTTTTGCTGCAGAGGGCACCAAATGTGAAAAAAGGTGCTTTTGAGGATATAGTCGGCAGGAAAGCAGAGAGGGCCAAATTGTGTGGGGCATTTGAAGGGGTTCCAGGAGGCAGTGAGGACCAGCATGACTTTTCCCCGCTGGCACCTTTGCTGTGGCAGCAAAAGCTGGACGTTTGTCTTTTTTGCTGCGGAGGGCGCCAAAAGTGAAAAAAGGTGCTTTTGAGCATAGACTCGGCAGGAAATCAGAGAGGGCCAAATTGTGTGGGGCATTTGAAGGGGTTCCAGGAGGCAGTGAGGACCAGCATGACTTTTCCCTGCTGGCACCTTTGCTGTGGCAGCAAAAGCTGGACGTTTGTCTTTTTTGCTGCGGAGGGCGCCAAATGTGAAAAAAGGTGCTTTTGAGCATAGACTCAGCAGGAAAGCAGAGAGGGCCAAATTGTGTGGGGCATTTGAAGGGGTTCCAGGAGGCAGTGAGGACCAGCATGACTTTTCCCCGCTGGCACCTTTGCTGTGGCAGCAAAAGCTGGACGTTTGTCTTTTTTGCTGTGGAGGGCGCCAAATGTGAAAAAAGGTGCTTTTGAGCATAGACTCAGCAGGAAAGCAGAGAGGGCCAAATTGTGTGGGGCATTTGAAGGGGTTCCAGGAGGCAGTGAGGACCAGCATGACTTTTTCCCGCTGGCACCTTTGCTGTGGCAGCAAAAGCTGGACATTTGTCTTTTTTGCTGCGGAGGGCGCCAAAAGTGAAAAAAGGTGCTTTTGAGGATAGAGTCGGCAGGAAAGCAGAGAGGGCCAAATTGTGTGGGGCATTTGAAGGGGTTCCAGGAGGCAGTGAGGACCAGCATCCCTTTTCCTAGCTGGCACCTTTGCTGTGGCAGCAAAAGCTGGACGTTTGTCTTTTTTGCTGCGGAGGGCGCCAAAAGTGAAAAAAGGTGCTTTTGAGCATAGACTCGGCAGGAAAGCAGAGAGGGCCAAATTGTGTGGGGCATTTGAAGGGGTTCCAGGAGGCAGTGAGGACCAGCATGACTTTTCCCCGCTGGCCCCTTTGCTGTGGCAGCAAAAGCTGGACGTTTGTCTTTTTTGCTGCGGAGGGCGCCAAAAGTGAAAAAAGGTGCTTTTGAGGATAGAGTGGGCAGGAAAGCAGAGAGGGCCAAATTGTGTGGGGCATTTGAAGGGGTTCCAGGAGGCAGTGAGGACCAGCATGACTTTTCCCCGCTGGCACCTTTGCTGTGGCACCAAAAGCTGGACGTTTGTCTTTTTTGCTGCAGAGGGCACCAAATGTGAAAAAAGGTGCTTTTGAGGATATAGTCGGCAGGAAAGCAGAGAGGGCCAAATTGTGTGGGGCATTTGAAGGGGTTCCAGGAGGCAGTGAGGACCAGCATGACTTTTCCCCGCTGGCACCTTTGCTGTGGCAGCAAAAGCTGGACGTTTGTCTTTTTTGCTGCGGAGGGCGCCAAAAGTGAAAAAAGGTGCTTTTGAGCATAGACTCGGCAGGAAAGCAGAGAGGGCCAAATCGTGTGGGGCATTTGAAGGGGTTCCAGGAGGCAGTGAGGACCAGCATGACTTTTCCCCGCTGGCACCTTTGCTGTGGCAGCAAAAGCTGGACGTTTGTCTTTTTTGCTCCGGAGGGCGCCAAAAGTGAAAAAAGGTGCTTTTGAGGATAGAGTGGGCAGGAAAGCAGAGAGGGCCAAATTGTGTGGGGCATTTGAAGGGGTTCATGGAGGCAGTGAGGACCAGCATGACTTTTCCCCGCTGGCACCTTTGCTGTGGCAGCAAAAGCTGGACGTTTGTCTTTTTTGCTGCAGAGGGCACCAAATGTGAAAAAAGGTGCTTTTGAGGATATAGTCGGCAGGAAAGCAGAGAGGGCCAAATTGTGTGGGGCATTTGAAGGGGTTCCAGGAGGCAGTGAGGACCAGCATGACTTTTCCCCGCTGGCACCTTTGCTGTGGCAGCAAAAGCTGGACGTTTGTCTTTTTTGCTGCGGAGGGCGCCAAAAGTGAAAAAAGGTGCTTTTGAGGATAGAGTGGGCAGGAAAGCAGAGAGGGCCAAATTGTGTGGGGCATTTGAAGGGGTTCCAGGAGGCAGTGAGGACCAGCATGACTTTTCCTTGCTGGCCCCTTTGCTGTGGCAGCAAAAGCTGGACGTTTGTCTTTTTTGCTGCGGAGGGCGCCAAAAGTGAAAAAAGGTGCTTTTGAGGATAGAGTGGGAAGGAAAACATAGAGGGCCAAATTGTGTGGGGCATTTGAAGGGGTTCCAGGAGGCAGTGAGGACCAGCATGACTTTTCCCCGCTGGCCCCTTTGCTGTGGCAGCAAAAGCTGGACGTTTGTCTTTTTTGCTGCGGAGGGCGCCAAAAGTGAAAAAAGGTGCTTTTGAGGATGGAGTCGGCAGGAAAGCAGAGAGGGCCAAATTGTGTGGGGCATTTGAAGGGGTTCCAGGAGGCAGTGAGGACCAGCATGACTTTTCCTAGCTGGCACCTTTGCTGTGGCAGCAAAAGCTGGACGTTTGTCTTTTTTGCTGCAGAGGGCACCAAATGTGAAAAAAGGTGCTTTTGAGGATATAGTCGGCAGGAAAGCAGAGAGGGCCAAATTGTGTGGGGCATTTGCAGGGGTTCCAGGAGGCAGTGAGGACCAGCATGACTTTTCCCCGCTGGCACCTTTGCTGTGGCAGCAAAAGCTGGACGTTTGTCTTTTTTGCTGCGGAGGGCGCCAAAAGTGAAAAAAGGTGCTTTTGAGCATAGACTCGGCAGGAAAGCAGAGAGGGCCAAATCGTGTGGGGCATTTGAAGGGGTTCCAGGAGGCAGTGAGGACCAGCATGACTTTTCCCCGCTGGCACCTTTGCTGTGGCAGCAAAAGCTGGACGTTTGTCTTTTTTGCTGCGGAGGGCGCCAAATGTGAAAAAAGGTGCTTTTGAGCATAGACTCAGCAGGAAATCAGAGAGGGCCAAATTGTGTGGGGCATTTGAAGGGGTTCCAGGAGGCAGTGAGGACCAGCATGACTTTTCCCTGCTGGCACCTTTGCTGTGGCAGCAAAAGCTGGACGTTTGTCTTTTTTGCTGTGGAGGGCGCCAAATGTGAAAAAAGGTGCTTTTGAGCATAGTCTCAGCAGGAAAGCAGAGAGGGCCAAATTGTGTGGGGCATTTGAAGGGGTTCCAGGAGGCAGTGAGGACCAGCATGACTTTTTCCCGCTGGCACCTTTGCTGTGGCAGCAAAAGCTGGACGTTTGTCTTTTTTGCTGCGGAGGGCGCCAAAAGTGAAAAAAGGTGCTTTTGAGGATAGAGTGGGCAGGAAAGCAGAGAGGGCCAAATTGTGTGGGGCATTTGAAGGGGTTCCAGGAGGCAGTGAGGACCAGCATGACTTTTCCCTGCTGGCCCCTTTGCTGTGGCAGCAAAAGCTGGACGTTTGTCTTTTTTGCTGCGGAGGGCGCCAAAAGTGAAAAAAGGTGCTTTTGAGGATAGAGTGGGCAGGAAAGCAGAGAGGGCCAAATTGTGTGGGGCATTTGAAGGGGTTCCAGGAGGCAGTGAGGACCAGCATCCCTTTTCCTAGCTGGCACCTTTGCTGTGGCAGCAAAAGCTGGACGTTTGTCTTTTTTGCTGCGGAGGGCGCCAAAAGTGAAAAAAGGTGCTTTTGAGCATAGACTCGGCAGGAAAGCAGAGAGGGCCAAATTGTGTGGGGCATTTGAAGGGGTTCCAGGAGGCAGTGAGGACCAGCATGACTTTTCCCTGCTGGCACCTTTGCTGTGGCAGCAAAAGCTGGACGTTTGTCTTTTTTGCTGCGGAGGGCGCCAAAAGTGAAAAAAGGTGCTTTTGAGGATAGACTCAGCAGGAAAGCAGAGAGGGCCAAATTGTGTGGGGCATTTGAAGGGGTTCCAGGAGGCAGTGAGGACCAGCATGACTTTTTCCCGCTGGCACCTTTGCTGTGGCAGCAAAAGCTGGACGTTTGTCTTTTTTGCTGCGGAGGGCGCCAAAAGTGAAAAAAGGTGCTTTTGAGGATAGAGTGGGCAGGAAAGCAGAGAGGGCCAAATTGTGTGGGGCATTTGAAGGGGTTCCAGGAGGCAGTGAGGACCAGCATGACTTTTCCCCGCTGGCACCTTTGCTGTGGCAGCAAAAGCTGGACGTTTGTCTTTTTTGCTCCGGAGGCTGCCAAATGTGAAAAAAGGTGCTTTTGAGCATAGACTCAGCAGGAAAGCAGAGAGGGCCAAATTGTGTGGGGCATTTGAAGGGGTTCCAGGAGGCAGTGAGGACCAGCATGACTTTTCCCCGCTGGCACCTTTGCTGTGGCAGCAAAAGCTGGACGTTTGTCTTTTTTGCTGCGGAGGGCGCCAAAAGTGAAAAAAGGTGCTTTTGAGCATAGACTCGGCAGGAAAGCAGAGAGGGCCAAATTGTGTGAAGCATTTGCAGGGGTTCCAGGAGGCAGTGAGGACCAGCATGACTTTTCCCCGCTGGCACCTTTGCTGTGGCAGCAAAAGCTGGACGATTGTCTTTTTTGCTGCGGAGGGCGCCAAATGTGAAAAAAGGTGCTTTTGAGGATAGAGTCGGAAGGAAAGCAGAGAGGGCCAAATTGTGTGGGGCATTTGAAGGGGTTCCAGGAGGCAGTGAGGACCAGCATCCCTTTTCCTAGCTGGCACCTTTGCTGTGGCAGCAAAAGCTGGACGTTTGTCTTTTTTGCTGCGGAGGGCGCCAAAAGTGAAAAAAGGTGCTTTTGAGCATAGACTCGGCAGGAAAGCAGAGAGGGCCAAATTGTGTGGGGCATTTGAAGGGGTTCCAGGAGGCAGTGAGGACCAGCATGACTTTTCCCCGCTGGCACCTTTGCTGTGGCAGCAAAAGCTGGACGTTTCTCTTTTTTGCTGCGGAGGGCGCCAATAGTGAAAAAAGGTGCTTTTGAGGATAGAGTGGGCAGGAAAGCAGAGAGGGCCAAATTGTGTGGGGCATTTGAAGGGGTTCCAGGAGGCAGTGAGGACCAGCATCACTTTTCCCGCAGGCACCTTTGCTGTGGCAGCAAAAGCTGGACGTTTGTCTTTTTTGATGCGGAGGGCGCCAAAAGTGAAAAAAGGTGCTTTTGAGGATAGAGTGGGCAGGAAAGCAGAGAGGGCCAAATTGTGTGGGGCATTTGAAGGGGTTCCAGGAGGCAGTGAGGACCAGCATGACTTTTCCCCGCTGGCACCTTTGCTGTGGCAGCAAAAGCTGGACGTTTGTCTTTTTTGCTGCGTAGGGTGCCAAAAGTGAAAAAAGGTGCTTTTGAAGATAGAGTGGGCAGGAAAACATAGAGGGCCAAATTATGTGGGGCATTTGAAGGGGTTCCAGGAGGCAGTGAGGACCAGCATGACTTTTCCCCGCTGGCACCTTTGCTGTGGCAGCAAAAGCTGGACGTTTGTCTTTTTTGCTGCGGAGGGCGCCAAAAGTGAAAAAAGGTGCTTTTGAGGATAGAGTGGGCAGGAAAGCAGAGAGGGCCAAATTGTGTGGGGCATTTGAAGGGGTTCCAGGAGGCAGTGAGGACCAGCATCACTTTTCCTAGCTGGCACCTTTGCTGTGGCAGCAAAAGCTGGACATTTGTCTTTTTTGCTCCAGAGGGCGCCAAAAGTGAAAAAAGGTGCTTTTGAGAATATAGTCGGCAGGAAAGCAGAGAGGGCCAAATTGTGTGGGGCATTTGAAGGGGTTCCAGGAGGCAGTGAGGACCAGCATGAGTTTTCCCGCTGGCACCTTTGCTGTGGCAGCAAAAGCTGGACGTTTCTCTTTTTTGCTGCGGAGGGCGCCAAATGTGAAAAAAGGTGCTTTTGAGGATAGAGTCGGCAGGAAATCAGAGAGGGCCAAATTGTGTGGGGCATTTGAAGGGGTTCCAGGAGGCAGTGAGGACCAGCATGACTTTTCCCCGCTGGCACCTTTGCTGTGGCAGCAAAAGCTGGACGTTTCTCTTTTTTGCTGCGGAGGGCGCCAAATGTGAAAAAAGGTGCTTTTGAGCATAGACTCAGCAGGAAATCAGAGAGGGCCAAATTGTGTGAAGCATTTGCAGGGGTTCCAGGAGGCAGTGAGGACCAGCATCACTTTTCCCCGCTGGCACCTTTGCTGTGGCAGCAAAAGCTGGACGTTTGTCTTTTTTGCTGCGGAGGGCGCCAAAAGTAAAAAAAGGTGCTTTTGAGGATAGAGTCGGCAGGAAAGCAGAGAGGGCCAAATTGTTTGGGGCATTTGAAGGGGTTCCAGGAGGCAGTGAGGACCAGCATGACTTTTCCCCGCTGGCACCTTTGCTGTGGCAGCAAAAGCTGGACGTTTGTCTTTTTTGCTGCGGAGGGCGCCAAAAGTGAAAAAAGGTGCTTTTGAGGATAGAGTGGGCAGGAAAACATAGAGGGCCAAATTGTGTGGGGCATTTGAAGGGTTTCCAGGAGGCAGTGAGGACCAGCGCGACTTTTCCCCGCTGGCACCTTTGCTGTGGCAGCAAAAGCTGGACGTTTGTCTTTTTTGCTCCGGAGGCTGCCAAATGTGAAAAAAGGTGCTTTTGAGCATAGACTCAGCAGGAAAGCAGAGAGGGCCAAATTGTGTGGGGCATTTGAAGGGGTTTCAGGAGGCAGTGAGGACCAGCATGACTTTTCCCTGCTGGCACCTTTGCTGTGGCAGCAAAAGCTGGACGTTTGTCTTTTTTGCTGCGGAGGGCGCCAAAAGTGAAAAAAGGTGCTTTTGAGGATAGAGTGGGCAGGAAAGCAGAGAGGGCCAAATTGTGTGGGGCATTTGAAGGGGTTCCAGGAGGCAGTGAGGACCAGCATGACTTTTACCCGCTGGCACCTTTGCTGTGGCAGCAAAAGCTGGACGTTTGTCTTTTTTGCTCCGGAGGGCACCAAAAGTGAAAAAAGGTGCTTTTGAGGATAGAGTGGGCAGGAAAGCAGAGAGGGCCAAATTGTTTGGGGCATTTGAAGGGGTTCCAGGAGGCAGTGAGGACCAGCATGACTTTTCCCCGCTGGCACCTTTGCTGTGGCAGCAAAAGCTGGACGTTTGTCTTTTTTGCTCCAGAGGGCGCCAAAAGTGAAAAAAGGTGCTTTTGAGGATAGAGTGGGCAGGAAAGCAGAGAGGGCCAAATTGTGTGGGGCATTTGAAGGGGTTCCAGGAGGCAGTGAGGACCAGCATGACTTTTCTTGCTGGCACTTTTGCTGTGGCACCAAAAGCTGGACGTTTGTCTTTTTTGCTGCGGAGGGCGTTAAAAGTGAAAAAAGGTGCTTTTGAGGATAGAGTGGGCAGGAAAGCAGAGAGGGCCAAATTGTGTGGGGCATTTGAAGGGGTTCCAGGAGGCAGTGAGCACCAGCATGACTTTTCCCCGCTGGCACCTTTGCTGTGGCAGCAAAAGCTGGACGTTTGTCTTTTTTGCTGCGGAGGGCGCCAAAAGTGAAAAAAGGTGCTTTTGAGGATAGAGTCGGCAGGAAAGCAGAGAGGGCCAAATTGTGTGGGGCATTTGAAGGGGTTCCAGGAGGCAGTGAGGACCAGCATGACTTTTCCCCGCTGGCACCTTTGCTGTGGCAGCAAAAGCTGGATGTTTGTCTTTTTTGCGGCGGAGGGCGCCAAAAGTGAAAAAAGGTGCTTTTGAGGATAGAGTGGGCAGGAAAGCAGAGAGGGCCAAATTGTGTGGGGCATTTGAAGGGGTTCCAGGAGGCAGTGAGGACCAGCATGACTTTTCCCCGCTGGCACCTTTGCTGTGGCAGCAAAAGCTGGACGTTTGTCTTTTTTGCTGCGGAGGGCGCCAAAAGTGAAAAAAGGTGCTTTTGAGGATAGAGTGGGCAGGAAAGCAGAGAGGGCCAAATTGTTTGGGGCATTTGAAGGGGTTCCAGGAGGCAGTGAGGACCAGCATCACTTTTCCTAGCTGGCACCTTTGCTGTGGCAGCAAAAGCTGGACATTTGTCTTTTTTGCTCCAGAGGGCGCCAAAAGTGAAAAAAGGTGCTTTTGAGAATATAGTCGGCAGGAAAGCAGAGAGGGCCAAATTGTGTGGGGCATTTGAAGGGGTTCCAGGAGGCAGTGAGGACCAGCATGAGTTTTCCCGCTGGCACCTTTGCTGTGGCAGCAAAAGCTGGACGTTTGTCTTTTTTGCTGCGGAGGGCGCCAAATGTGAAAAAAGGTGCTTTTGAGGATAGAGTCGGCAGGAAATCAGAGAGGGCCAAATTGTGTGGGGCATTTGAAGGGGTTCCAGGAGGCAGTGAGGACCAGCATGACTTTTCCCTGCTGGCACCTTTGCTGTGGCAGCAAAAGCTGGACGTTTCTCTTTTTTGCTGCGGAGGGCGCCAAATGTGAAAAAAGGTGCTTTTGAGCATAGACTCAGCAGGAAATCAGAGAGGGCCAAATTGTGTGAAGCATTTGCAGGGGTTCCAGGAGGCAGTGAGGACCAGCATCACTTTTCCCCGCTGGCACCTTTGCTGTGGCAGCAAAAGCTGGACGTTTGTCTTTTTTGCTGCGGAGGGCGCCAAAAGTGAAAAAAGGTGCTTTTGAGGATAGAGTCGGCAGGAAAGCAGAGAGGGCCAAATTGTTTGGGGCATTTGAAGGGGTTCCAGGAGGCAGTGAGGACCAGCATGACTTTTCCCCGCTGGCACCTTTGCTGTGGCAGCAAAAGCTGGACGTTTGTCTTTTTTGCTGCGGAGGGCGCCAAAAGTGAAAAAAGGTGCTTTTGAGGATAGAGTGGGCAGGAAAACATAGAGGGCCAAATTGTGTGGGGCATTTGAAGGGTTTCCAGGAGGCAGTGAGGACCAGCGCGACTTTTCCCCGCTGGCACCTTTGCTGTGGCAGCAAAAGCTGGACGTTTGTCTTTTTTGCTCCGGAGGCTGCCAAATGTGAAAAAAGGTGCTTTTGAGCATAGACTCAGCAGGAAAGCAGAGAGGGCCAAATTGTGTGGGGCATTTGAAGGGGTTTCAGGAGGCAGTGAGGACCAGCATGACTTTTCCCTGCTGGCACCTTTGCTGTGGCAGCAAAAGCTGGACGTTTGTCTTTTTTGCTGCGGAGGGCGCCAAAAGTGAAAAAAGGTGCTTTTGAGGATAGAGTGGGCAGGAAAGCAGAGAGGGCCAAATTGTGTGGGGCATTTGAAGGGGTTCCAGGAGGCAGTGAGGACCAGCATGACTTTTACCCGCTGGCACCTTTGCTGTGGCAGCAAAAGCTGGACGTTTGTCTTTTTTGCTCCGGAGGGCACCAAAAGTGAAAAAAGGTGCTTTTGAGGATAGAGTGGGCAGGAAAGCAGAGAGGGCCAAATTGTTTGGGGCATTTGAAGGGGTTCCAGGAGGCAGTGAGGACCAGCATGACTTTTCCCCGCTGGCACCTTTGCTGTGGCAGCAAAAGCTGGACGTTTGTCTTTTTTGCTCCAGAGGGCGCCAAAAGTGAAAAAAGGTGCTTTTGAGGATAGAGTGGGCAGGAAAGCAGAGAGGGCCAAATTGTGTGGGGCATTTGAAGGGGTTCCAGGAGGCAGTGAGGACCAGCATGACTTTTCTTGCTGGCACTTTTGCTGTGGCACCAAAAGCTGGACGTTTGTCTTTTTTGCTGCGGAGGGCGTTAAAAGTGAAAAAAGGTGCTTTTGAGGATAGAGTGGGCAGGAAAGCAGAGAGGGCCAAATTGTGTGGGGCATTTGAAGGGGTTCCAGGAGGCAGTGAGCACCAGCATGACTTTTCCCCGCTGGCACCTTTGCTGTGGCAGCAAAAGCTGGACGTTTGTCTTTTTTGCTGCGGAGGGCGCCAAAAGTGAAAAAAGGTGCTTTTGAGGATAGAGTCGGCAGGAAAGCAGAGAGGGCCAAATTGTGTGGGGCATTTGAAGGGGTTCCAGGAGGCAGTGAGGACCAGCATGACTTTTCCCCGCTGGCACCTTTGCTGTGGCAGCAAAAGCTGGACGTTTGTCTTTTTTGCTGCGGAGGGCGCCAAAAGTGAAAAAAGGTGCTTTTGAGGATAGAGTGGGCAGGAAAGCAGAGAGGGCCAAATTGTGTGGGGCATTTGAAGGGGTTCCAGGAGGCAGTGAGGACCAGCATGACTTTTCCCCGCTGGCACCTTTGCTGTGGCAGCAAAAGCTGGACGTTTGTCTTTTTTGCTGCGGAGGGCGCCAAAAGTGAAAAAAGGTGCTTTTGAGGATAGAGTGGGCAGGAAAGCAGAGAGGGCCAAATTGTTTGGGGCATTTGAAGGGGTTCCAGGAGGCAGTGAGGACCAGCATGACTTTTCCCCGCTGGCACCTTTGCTGTGGCAGCAAAAGCTGGACGTTTGTCTTTTTTTGCTGCGGAGGGCGCCAAAAGTGAAAAAAAGTGCTTTTGAGGATAGAGTGGGCAGGAAAGCAGAGAGGGCCAAATTGTGTGGGGCATTTGAAGGGGTTCCAGGAGGCAGTGAGGACCAGCATGACTTTTCCCCGCTGGCACCTTTGCTGTGGCAGCAAAAGCTTGACGTTTGTCTTTTTTGCTGCGGAGGGCGCCAAATGTGAAAAAAGGTGCTTTTGAGGATAGACTCGGCAGGAAAGCAGAGAGGGCCAAATTGTGTGGGGCATTTGAAGGGGTTCCGGGAGGCAGTGAAGACCAGCATGACTTTTCCCCGCTGGCACCTTTGCTGTGGCAGCAAAAGCTGGACGTTTGTCTTTTTTGCTGCGGAGGGCGCCAAAAGTGAAAAAAGGTGCTTTTGAGGATAGAGTGGGCAGGAAAGCAGAGAGGGCCAAATTGTGTGGGGCATTTGAAGGGGTTCCAGGAGGCAATGAGGACCAGCATGACTTTTCCCCGCTGGCACCTTTGCTGTGGCAGCAAAAGCTGGACATTTGTCTTTTTTGCTCCAGAGGGCGCCAAAAGTTAAAAAAGGTGCTTTTGAGGATATAGTCGGCAGGAAAGCAGAGAGGGCCAAATTGTGTGGCGCATTTGAAGGGGTTCCAGGAGGCAGTGAGGACCAGCATGACTTTTCCCCGCTGGCACCTTTGCTGTGGCAGCAAAAGCTGGACGTTTGTCTTTTTTGCTGCGGAGGGCGCCAAAAGCGAAAAAAGGTGCTTTTGAGGATAGAGTCGGCAGGAAAGCAGAGAGGGCCAAATTGTGTGGGGCATTTGAAGGGGTCCCAGGAGGCAGTGAGGACCAGCATGACTTTTCCCCGCTGGCACCTTTGCTGTGGCAGCAAAAGCTGGACGTTTGTCTTTTTTGCTGCGGAGGGTGCCAAATGTGAAAAAAGGTGCTTTTGAGCATAGACTCAGCAGGAAAGCAGTGAGGGCCAAATTGTGTGAGGGAATTTGAAGGGGTTTCAGGAGGCAGTGAGGACCAGCATGACTTTTCCCCGCTGGCACCTTTGCTGTGGCATCAAAAGCTGGACGTTTGTCTTTTTTGCTCCGGAGGGCGCCAAAAGTGAAAAAAGGTGCTTTTGAGGATAGAGTGGGAAGGAAAGCAGAGAGGGCCAAATTGTGTGGGGCATTTGAAGGGGTTCCAGGAGGCAGTGAGGACCAGCATCACTTTTCCTAGCTGGCACCTTTGCTGTGGCAGCAAAAGCTGGACGTTTGTCTTTTTTGCTCCAGAGGGCGCCAAAAGTGAAAAAAGGTGCAGTTGAGGATATAGTCAGCAGGAAAGCAGAGAGGGCCAAATTGTGTGGGGCATTTGAAGGGGTTCCAGGAGGAAGTGAGGACCAGCATGAGTTTTCCCGCTGGCCCCTTTGCTGTGGCAGCAAAAGCTGGACGTTTGTCTTTTTTGCTGCGGAGGGCGCCAAAAGTGAAAAAAGGTGCTTTTGAGGATAGAGTCGGCAGGAAAGCAGAGAGGGCCAAATTGTGTGGGGCATTTGAAGGGGTTCCAGGAGGCAGTGAGGACCAGCATGACTTTTCCCCGCTGGCACCTTTGCTGTGGCAGCAAAAGCTGGACGTTTGTCTTTTTTGCTGCGGAGGCTGCCAAATGTGAAAAAAGGTGCTTTTGACGATAGACTCAGCAGGAAATCAGAGAGGGCCAAATTGTGTGAAGCATTTGCAGGGGTTCCAGGAGGCAGTGAGGACCAGCATCACTTTTCCCCGCTGGCACCTTTGCTGTGGCAGCAAAAGCTGGACATTTGTCTTTTTTGCTGCGGAGGACACCAAAAGTGAAAAAAGGTGCTTTTGAGGATAGAGTGGGCAGGAAAGCAGAGAGGGCCAAATTGTTTGGGGCATTTGAAGGGGTTCCAGGAGGCAGTGAGGACCAGCATGACTTTTCCCCGCTGGCCCCTTTGCTGTGGCAGCAAAAGCTGGACGTTTGTCTTTTTTGCTGCGGAGGGCGCCAAAAGTGAAAAAAGGTGCTTTTGAGGATAGAGTGGGCAGGAAAGCAGAGAGGGCCAAATTGTGTGGGGCATTTGAAGGGGTTCCCGGAGGCAGTGAGGACCAGCATGACTTTTCCCCGCTGGCACCTTTGCTGTGGCAGCAAAAGCTGGACATTTGTCTTTTTTGCTGGGGAGGACACCAAAAGTGAAAAAAGGTGCTTTTGAGGATAGAGTGGGCAGGAAAGCAGAGAGGGCCAAATTGTTTGGGGCATTTGAAGGGGTTCCAGGAGGCAGTGAGGACCAGCATGACTTTTCCCCGCTGGCCCCTTTGCTGTGGCAGCAAAAGCTGGACGTTTGTCTTTTTTGCTGCGGAGGGCGCCAAAAGTGAAAAAAGGTGCTTTTGAGGATAGAGTGGGCAGGAAAGCAGAGAGGGCCAAATTGTGTGGGGCATTTGAAGGGGTTCCCGGAGGCAGTGAGGACCAGCATCCCTTTTCCCCGCTGGCACCTTTGCTGTGGCAGCAAAAGCTGGACGTTTGTCTTTTTTGCTGCGGAGGGCACCAAATGTGAAAAAAGGTGCTTTTGAGCATACACTCAGCAGGAAAGCAGAGAGGGCCAAATTGTGTGGGGCATTTGAAGGGGTTCCAGGAGGCAGTGAGGACCAGCATGACTTTTCCCCGCTGGCACCTTTGCTGTGGCAGCAAAAGCTGGACGTTTGTCTTTTTTGCTGCGGAGGGCGCCAAAAGTGAAAAAAGGTGCTTTTGAGCATAGACTCAGCAGGAAAGCAGAGAGGGCCAAATTGTTTGGGGCATTTGAAGGGGTTCCAGGAGGCAGTGAGGACCAGCATGACTTTTCCCCGCTGGCACCTTTGCTGTGGCAGCAAAAGCTGGATGTTTGTCTTTTTTGCTGCGGAGGGCACCAAAAGTGAAAAAAGGTGCTTTTGAGGATAGAGTGGGCAGGAAAGCAGAGAGGGCCAAATTGTGTGGGGCATTTGAAGGGGTTCCAGGAGGCAGTGAGGACCAGCATGACTTTTCCCCGCTGGCACCTTTGCTGTGGCAGCAAAAGCTGGACGTTTGTCTTTTTTGCTGCGGAGGGCGCCAAAAGTGAAAAAAGGTGCTTTTGAGGATAGAGTGGGCAGGAAAGCAGAGAGGGCCAAATTGTGTGGGGCATTTGAAGGGGTTCCAGGAGGCAGTGAGGACCAGCATGACTTTTCCCCGCTGGCCCCTTTGCTGTGGCAGCAAAACCTGGACTTTTGTCTTTTTTGCTCCGGAGGGCAACAAATGTGAAAAAAGGTGCTTTTGAGCATAGACTCAGCAGGAAAGCAGAGAGGGCCAAATTGTGTGGGGCATTTGCAGGGGTTCCAGGAGGCAGTGAGGACTAGCATCACTTTTCCCACCTGGCACCTTTGCTGTGGCAGCAAAAGCTGGACGTTTGTCTTTTTTGCTGCGAAGGGCGCCAAAAGTGAAAAAAGGAGCTTAGGATAGAGTGGGCAGGAAAGCAGAGAGGGCCAAATTGTGTGGGGCATTTGAAGGGGTTCCAGGAGGCAGTGAAGACCAGCATGACTTTTCCCCGCTGGCCCGTTTGCTGTGGCAGCAAAAGCTGGACGTTTGTCTTTTTTGCTGCGGAGGGCGCCAAAAGTGAAAAAAGTTGCTTTTGAGGACAGAGTCGGCAGGTGCTTTTGAGGATAGAGTGGGAAGGAAAGCAGAGAGGGCCAAATTGTGTGGGGCATTTGCAGGGGTTCCAGGAGGCAGTGAGGACCAGCATAACTTTTCCCCGCTGGCACCTTTGCTGTGGCAGCAAAAGATGGACGTTTGTCTTTTTTGCTGCGGAGGGCGCCAAAAGTGAAAAAAGGTGCTTTTGAGGATAGAGTGGGCAGGAAAGCAGAGAGGGCCAAATTGTGTGGGGCATTTGAAGGGGTTCCAGGAGGCAGTGAGGACCAGCATCACTTTTCCCCGCTGGCACCTTTGCTGTGGCAGCAAAAGCTAGACGTTTGTCTTTTTTGCTGCGGAGGGCGCCAAAAGTGAAAAAAGGTGCTTTTGAGCATAGACTCGGCAGGAAAGCAGAGAGGGCCAAATTGTGTGGGGCATTTGAAGGGGTTCCGGGAGGCAGTGAAGACCAGCATGACTTTTCCCCGCTGGCACCTTTGCTGTGGCAGCAAAAGCTGGACATTTGTCTTTTTTTGCTGCGGAGGGCGCCAAAAGTGAAAAAAGGTGCTTTTGAGGATAGAGTGGGCAGGAAAGCAGAGAGGGCCAAATTGTGTGGGGCATTTGAAGGGGTTCCAGGAGGCAGTGAGGACCAGCATGACTTTTCCCCGCTGGCACCTTTGCTGTGGCAGCAAAAGCTGGACGTTTGTCTTTTTTGCTGCGGAGGGGGCCAAAAGTGAAAAAAGGTGCTTTTGAGGATAGAGTCGGCAGGAAAGCAGAGAGGGCCAAATTGTGTGGGGCATTTGAAGGGGTTCCAGGAGGCAGTGAGGACCAGCATGACTTTTCCCCGCTGGCCCCTTTGCTGTGGCAGCAAAAGCTGGACGTTTGTCTTTTTTGCTGCGGAGGGCGCCAAAAGTGAAAAAAGGTGCTTTTGAGGATAGAGTGGGCAGGAAAGCAGAGAGGGCCAAATTGTGTGGGGCATTTGAAGGGGTTCCAGGAGGCAGTGAGGACCAGCATGACTTTTCTTGCTGGCACTTTTGCTGTGGCACCAAAAGCTGGACGTTTGTCTTTTTTGCTGCGGAGGGCGTTAAAAGTGAAAAAAGGTGCTTTTGAGCATAGACTCGGCAGGAAAGCAGAGAGGGCCAAATTGTGTGGGGCATTTGAAGGGGTTCCAGGAGGCAGTGAGGACCAGCATGACTTTTCCCCGCTGGCACCTTTGCTGTGGCAGCAAAAGCTGGACGTTTGTCTTTTTTGCTGCGGAGGGCGCCAAAAGTGAAAAAAGGTGCTTTTGAGGATAGAGTGGGCAGGAAAGCAGAGAGGGCCAAATTGTGTGGGGCATTTGAAGGGGTTCCAGGAGGCAATGAGGACCAGCATCACTTTTCCCCGCTGGCACCTTTGCTGTGGCAGCAAAAGCTGGACATTTGTCTTTTTTGCTCCAGAGGGCGCCAAAAGTGAAAAAAGGTGCTTTTGAGGATATAGTCGGCAGGAAAGCAGAGAGGGCCAAATTGTGTGGCGCATTTGAAGGGGTTCCAGGAGGCAGTGAGGACCAGCATGACTTTTCCCCGCTGGCACCTTTGCTGTGGCAGCAAAAGCTGGACGTTTGTCTTTTTTGCTGCGGAGGGCGCCAAAAGCGAAAAACGGTGCTTTTGAGGATAGAGTCGGCAGGAAAGCAGAGAGGGCCAAATTGTGTGGGGCATTTGAAAAGGTCCCAGGAGGCAGTGAGGACCAGCATGACTTTTCCCCGCTGGCACCTTTGCTGTGGCAGCAAAAGCTGGACGTTTGTCTTTTTTGCTGCGGAGGGTGCCAAATGTGAAAAAAGGTGCTTTTGAGCATAGACTCAGCAGGAAAGCAGTGAGGGCCAAATTGTGTGGGGCATTTGAAGGGGTTTCAGGAGGCAGTGAGGACCAGCATGACTTTTCCCCGCTGGCACCTTTGCTGTGGCATCAAAAGCTGGACGTTTGTCTTTTTTGCTCCGGAGGGCGCCAAAAGTGAAAAAAGGTGCTTTTGAGGATAGAGTGGGAAGGAAAGCAGAGAGGGCCAAATTGTGTGGGGCATTTGAAGGGGTTCCAGGAGGCAGTGAGGACCAGCATCACTTTTCCTAGCTGGCACCTTTGCTGTGGCAGCAAAAGCTGGACGTTTGTCTTTTTTGCTCCAGAGGGCGCCAAAAGTGAAAAAAGGTGCAGTTGAGGATATAGTCAGCAGGAAAGCAGAGAGGGCCAAATTGTGTGGGGCATTTGAAGGGGTTCCAGGAGGAAGTGAGGACCAGCATGAGTTTTCCCGCTGGCCCCTTTGCTGTAGCAGCAAAAGCTGGACGTTTGTCTTTTTTCTGCGGAGGGCGCCAAAAGTGAAAAAGGTGCTTTTGAGGATAGAGTCGGCAGGAAAGCAGAGAGGGCCAAATTGTGTGGGGCATTTGAAGGGGTTCCAGGAAACAGTGAGGACCAGCATGACTTTTCCCCGCTGGCACCTTTGCTGTGGCAGCAAAAGCTGGACGTTTGTCTTTTTGCTGCGGAGGCTGCCAAATGTGAAAAAAAGGTGCTTTTGACGATAGACTCAGCAGGAAATCAGAGAGGGCCAAATTGTGTGAAGCATTTGCAGGGGTTCCAAGAGGCAGTGAGGACCAGCATCACTTTTCCCCGCTGGCACCTTTGCTGTGGCAGCAAAAGCTGGACGTTTGTCTTTTTTGCTGCGGAGGGCGCCAAAAGTGAAAAAAGGTGCTTTTGAGGATAGAGTGGGCAGGAAAACAGAGAGGGCCAAATTGTTTGGGGCATTTGAAGGGGTTTCCAGGAGGCAGTGAGGACCAGCATGACTTTTCCCCGCTGGCCCCTTTGCTGTGGCAGCAAAAAGCTGGACGTTTGTCTTTTTTTGCTGCGGAGG